>NC_080190.1:169226477-169527438 GCF_030028045.1 Hippopotamus amphibius kiboko
TTAAAGCAATATGTGTTACCACAGTGCTAGTGGGTGGGAATGACTTCCCCTCTGCTTAAAGAGATTATTTCTTCTTGGAGAACTGACTCCATTACCATTATACAACACCCCTCTCTATTTTTGATCATTTTCTTTGTTCTGAAGTCTTGTTTTGTTTGAGATGAATATAGTTGCTACAGATTTCCTTTGATTAGTGTTAACCTGGTGAATCTTTATTCACTTCTTTGCTTTGTATTGATCTGTGCCTTTATATTTAAAACAGATTTCTTGTAGACAACATATAGTTGAGTCTATTTCTTATTTATTTTAGCCACCCTGACAATCTCTGTTTTCAATTGGTACAATTTTCAATTAAAATTATTATTGGTATAGTTGGGTTAATATCTATAATGTTTGTACCTGTTTTATATTTACTGCATTTATTCCTGGCCCTTCCCTTTTTTTCTGATTTCTCTGGTTTCACTTGAGCGTTTTATATGATTTCATTTGATCCCCTCTCTAGCATATTAATGATAATTATATTTTAACAAATTTTAGATGTTGTCCAGGTGTTTTCAAAGTACATTTTAACCTAAGTTAAGTCTGCCATCAGATAACACTGGACTGCTTCACGTTAGTGCAGGTCCCATTCGGCGGAGTCTTTCCAATTCCTCCTTCCCATCCCTGTGTCATTGCTACTATTTATTTCTCTTACCTATATGCTATAATTACCAATTCCATTATTATTATTACTTTAAACAAACATGTAGGTATCTTTTAGATCAACTAAGAATAAGTAAAAACAGTTTACTTGCATTTTTTCACTTCCAAAACATTTTTTCTTTCTCTATGTAAATTTGAATTTCTGACCTATGTCATTTTCCTTCTCCCTGAAGAACGTCTTTTAATCTTTCTTGCAGGTGATTTTTGTTAGCAATAAATTTCCTTATTTTTTGTTTGAGAAAGTCTTTCTCATTCACTTTTCAAGAATAATTTCACTGAGTATAAAATTATAAATAGTGTTTTGTTTTGTTTTTCTTTTAACAGTTTAAACATTTCAATCCTCTCTTTTCCTGTTTGCATGGTTAGTGCCAAGAAATCCTCTGTAATTCTGCTCCTTGTTCCTCTTCAGGCAAGGTATTCTCCAACTTCTGGCTTATCTCAGGATGTTCTCTTTGCCTTTGCTTTCCTGCAATTTGCATATGAAACATCTAGGTGTAGATTTTTGGGTGTTTATCACACTTGGTATATTTTGAACTTCCTCGATCTGTAGTTTCTTTTCTGTTATTAATTTTAGAAAGATTTTCGATATTATTACTTCAAAATTTTCTTCTGTTACGTTATCTTTCTTTTCCTTTTAATATTCCAGTTAGACATGTTGTCTTTGGAAATTTTCTCACAGATCTTAGATGTTCTATTGTGTTCTTTATAGTTTGGTTTTAGTCTTTGCTTTTCAGTTTGTGAAGTTTTAATCAACCTGTTGTCAAGATCACTGACTCCATCCCTGGCGGTATTCCGTCTACTGATGAACCCATCAAAGACGTTCTTTATTTATGTTATAATGTGTGGTTTTTTTTTTTTTAATTTTAACATTCCCTCTTCATTTTTTTCCTTGCATATCCATCTCTGCTTACATTACCCCTCTGTTTCTGCATGTTGTCTGTCTTTTTCATTAAGGCCCTTAGCACATTAATCATAGTTATTTTAAATTCCTTGTTTGATAATTCCAATGTCTGAATCATATCCTAGTCTGGTTCTGATGATTGCTCCATCACTTCAGAATGAAGTGTTTTGTTCTTGACTTTTGGCCTGACGACTTGTAATTTTTTGTTGAAAGCCAAACATGACATATTGGATATTAGGAACTGAAGTGCATAGTCTTTTAGAGAAAGCTTTTGTGTTACTCTGGCTTGGAGCTGACTGGATTTAATCTTGTTGTAATTGAAGTGTCAGAAGCATCAAATTCTTCTCGTGTTCTCATTTCTGTCTTCCCTGTTGAAGCTGGGTTTCCCTACATGTTCCTCCTCCGAGAAAGTCTGTGTCTTGCAACAATTTCAGCTGTTATCCCTGTGAATATCCTGAGATCCCGTTGGTGTGGTGATAAGGTCCAGGGGAGGGCAAGTTCCCTATCACATTTTGGTTAAATCTTTTGTTTTACCAGGCCTGCGCTCCTGGGCTGTGAACTTACATGTGTTTCCTAGCCTTTTTTTTATTTTTCCTTTCTGTCCTTCCCATGCATGAGACAGGAAATCTAGAAGGGGCTGGAGTAAGAGGAATGCTCTTTGTTCATGTGGGATAAGGTCCTGGGAAGTTCTCTTACCCTGGAGAGTAGGCACTTGTTATGGAGAACACACTGGGTGTATTTTACAAAGACTAGTTTTCCCCTCCTCCTGCTAGAGTCACACGGGAATCTTTCTGGCATCTTCACTATGACAGACTGGCAGGGTTCCTGTTGTTGAAACTCATGAAGGTGTGGTCTCCCACCCCTCAAAAGAGGCCCCCAAGAGTTTCTCATTCTCACACTAGTAAAAACTCAGCCTCCAGCAATTTTTAAAATTTCTATTTAAATGTCTCTAACAGCATATGGCTCCAGCAGTTTCTGCCTCAGGTAAACAGATCTCAGCTGTGACTCTGGATTCACCTGTCTCTGCAGACTGTAGAGGGGTAGTTTGTTGTGTAGCCTACATTCTCTGATAAATCCCAGAAAAGTTGTTCAATATCAGGTTTCCAGGTTTCTTTTGTTGTTGTTTTGTTTGTTTGTTTGTTGTGGGTTTTTTTTTTCTTTTTTTTGGTAAGAATAAAAGTGATTGTTCTTAACGCTTTACATGTTGGAATTGTGTGGTATATGAATTATATCTCAATAAAGCAGTCAGTTAAAAAACAAGGACTAGAAAACAGTTTCACACATGGTTGATATTATTTCAACTATATCAAAAATGTCTTAAAAGAAAATGTTGTTTTCATCACGTTTGTTTATTATGATGTGACAAGTGCTTCATGGCAGGTCATGGTGATCTTCCAATTACAGTGGTAACATCAAGTTTACTCTTTTAATAAAAACATTTAACTAAGATGCAAATCAATAAGGAAGATGTAATTAAGATGATATCCTGAGGACTGCGCATGGGTCAAGTTTGGGAAGTCCCCATCCATACCACACTAACCTGTCCCATTGGGCAGATTTCGCAACATGACCTGTCTGGAATATTTGCCAAAGTCCTGCCCACTTAGAACAGCTACTCAGAAACCAGGATGGGCTTAACCCAGTCTTGACGTCTAAAATCTGGGAAGGCAGTTCCATAACTCATCCTTTGTTAAGGATTGTCCCATGTCTACCAAAGCTGCCAGGGCCTCTTGTGGGAGCCAGGCCTGGAGGCAGCTTCTGGGGTCATGGAAGCGTAAGGTTAATCAGATTGAGGCTTCCTTCACTTTCCCTTGTTAAAGTCCCCTGGTCTCTTGCCTGAAAGTTGAAGACATCAGCAGAGACACAATTTTCAGAGGTTGCATTTAAAGTCCCAGGGGTAGACAGAAATGTCTTCCTAGTGCACTGAAATCTCACCTGTGAGATCTCAGATATCTCAGCACATATCTCAGCACACATCTGATGACATTTTGAATATCACGTGATCTAGCACATGGTGTGGGAAGCCATGGGGTACAATAAGAGGTATGGAGTCCACCAAGCTGAGGAAATGCTTGTGTAGAACTTTATACTCGGTTCGTTAACCAAGAATGTGATATTAAATATCAGCAGTCTTTATTTTGGATTTATAAAACAATGAGGTACTTGCAAGATAAATTATATTAAGAACAGGACTCTGAAGATATCATATTTCAGAAGGGCATGGTCCCAAGATAAAATAACTACATGAAAGGGACTCTATAGTTAAGAATTAAACAATGGCCGTGGTTAGGACTAGGTAAATCATTTCTCCTAGAATGCATCAACTCAAGGACAGAGAAAATTACACACTGAAGCAAGATATGGGGAAATTTCATTTTTAATAAATGTGCCAAATCTGAAGACTTGGGACAAATGGGATAAGTTGTTCATTGAAAGAAGGTCAGATTGGACCCAATGATATGTTGAGAGGATCTGTGTGGAGTAAGAGCTACCGAAAGTAAAAAAAAAAAAAAAAAAACGGTAATAATGTCGTGTGATAATTACTAATGCAGTGTGTTACAGGCTCTGGAAACACCAGCTTTGAAGTCAGGCAGGAGAGCACAGGTTTGCGTCTGGGTTCTGCTCTCTGGGAGTGCTCTGAAGTGGAACACGTGCAGAAGACGACACCAGCGCAGGGTTATCAGAGTCCCTGAGGAGGCTGGGGTTCACGTCCAGCTGTCTCCACTGGACCTCTATTCGCAGGCACAGCTTTCAGTATATCTGCATGGTCCAGTTTATGCCAAGGGGTCCCAGCCTGCTCATTGTATGTCCCCCCTGCCTGTGGGCCTGTGGACTTTGAGCTGCAGAAGAAACTGCCTGCAGAGACTACTAGCCAGGTCCTCAGTTATATAAATCCAAATCCCCAGAACAGATGTGTGTGTGTGCACACATGTGTGTGTGTGTGTGTGTGTGTGTATGTGGTGCATGTGGTGAATTGGTTCTGCTCCTCTGGATGGTCCCCCACTGATAGGGGTGATGAGCTTAAGTATCAATAAAAGGAATCTGCAGCGATGTCAAGCATTCGTGGGAGAAGGAGATAATTCTAGAAGGTGAGTTATCAGGAGCCACAGAGAAATGAATTGATTCACTTCAGCACACTGGGCATTGTGTTCAGCCCTGGAGATAAAGCAGTGAATACGACATAGCCCTGTGCCGGCATCAGTGCATGTGATGAATAGGAAGGACTGAGTTATCAGAGGGCACGCCAGGTAACTATTGCTAGAGCAAAGACTGGGGTCACAGAAATAGGGTCACAGAAGCAAAAGCTAAAAGACGAGGATAAATTATAGAAAAATTATAAAGGACTTTATTTTTCTTATAGTAAATTAAGGAGGAACCTGTAGGTATCATTGGAAATGTATGCCTCTAGTGTATATAAGACCTCGAGACACAAGAAAGACAAACCTTTTGTCTTTTCTAGCTACCTACAGTCCTATTGGCACCTTTTGTCATCATGCTGCCCCTTGGCAATGATGCTTTTAGTTACAGGGCTCTCTCACCTGAATTCAGTGGTTTAGGAACGAGACTTATTGGAGTGTGCAGCAACAGTATTGTATAATCTGTCACCCCTAAATCTACATTAACAAGGCTTCTCTGTATCACAACTTTGTTTCCTTCTTACTGTTTCAACTCTTTAAAGAGCATTTGCACTTTTGTGTTCCCAAAAGTTTGTCTTTATTTATGGGCATTAGAAATTTAAGCATCATCTTTAACCCTTCCTCTCATGCTGATTTCATCTTCTTACTTTTAAATAGGCTAACAGAAACTTTAGGATTTCATAAAAGCTCATTATGTATCAAACACTATGTTAAAGTGAAGAAATTCAAGTCAGGTTCACATGCATCCCCATCACTTACAGAGCTTGAGCCCTCAAGTGTCTCACAAACTCTGAGTTTCTGTTTATTGATGTGTAATTTAGCATAGGGAGTGCCTCCCTGACAATAAGGCAGTGGTTACATTTATTTGTATATAACAGAGAACTGAGCATCTCTTTAAGTGGTACAAGGGACATCTAAGGACAATCAGTGTCTTAGACATTCGTTAGGAAAGCAACACAGATCATTTGATCCCTGGGAACAATGATAAAATATAACAGCACCATCACACTGATGATAATCCACGTTGTGCTGGCTTTTTTTTTTTTTAAATTCTTTCTCATCCACAGCCAGAATGTGGAGGTTCTCATCCATAGCTAGAATGTGGACTTTAGAGTCTAAAAATATTGGACTCGATTTCTGTTTCTACTACTTCATTTCTAGGTGGATTTGGAAAACCTAGATTAACTTTTTCAGAATGACTTTCCTTACCCATACATCTAAAAATAAATACTACCTGTTTCACAAGGTTATTGTAAGGACTGAATGCATTAGTGTATGCTAAGTACTCAGCACAGGGCACACTTATAGGAAGCCCTCAGGGCATGAGAACAATTATTAGTTTTATTTTACTAGTTGCTGCTATTGCTATAAATTTTCACTGTACAGCTATGAGCTAGAGGTGATATTATTACTCCCATTTAGGGAAAAGGGCAAGAAATGAAGTAAGTTTTGTAATCATAGCTAGAGAGAAAGTGGTGAGGTTGTGTTTTGAGCCCATGCCTTCCATCTGTCTGCATGTCCTGTGCTGATTCCACGTGGTCCTAGAAGAGACTCGAGATCTAAGTGAGAGCAACGAATGGTAGTTCAGATTATCTCGAGTGTTAAAGTTTTGGGTGATAGAGGTATAGGGTCTTGGCTTTCAAATTTTGGTAAAGTTATCAGTTTCTCGGGATTCTCTATCATCCAGCCCAGTGGTTTATTTTATTTTATTTTTATGCCACAATAGTTCAAGAGATAACCTGACTTCACAAGCCTGAATCCATAGCACTTTCTTACATTAGCTGTTTTTGTGAACCTGCAATTGCCCTTTTTTTTTGATGCTTTTTTAAGTATACCTTTTATACAGAGTTTTTTAGCTTGACCTGACCTGGTAAAGACTCCCTCGCACACACACAGACACACACACAATAGGAAACAAAGCAGAGCAAAGTGTCTTTGATCACATACTTTACGCTATAGGGGTTGTCGCTATTCTGTTTGATCCAGACGCCTGATTTAAATGTAAAAAAAATAGAAATAAAAACAAAAATACAGAGCCCCAAGTAGCAGGCTATCCATAGGGTCTCGCATGTCTCACCATACTTGGAACATTTCTGTGTGTGCCTCTTATCCTGGTACGATTTTTAGGAGGGCCCGTTTTCACTTTCGGTTCTGAGGGGGTATTCGACTGAAGGATGTAGAACATACATGCAAAGGAGAGACAAAGACTATTTGTATGGACCATTATAAATTTCTTCAAAGAAAATGGAACAGAGAATTAACCAATCAATATACAATTGAAAATGAAAGAACTATAGGCAAAGTAATGACAACGTAATTACCCTGGTTTGAACTCAAGGTCTAAAGTTTCCTAATTTATTTTAACGAAACTGTGTTCTGCCTACGTAAATCACATATTTCTATTAAATGATTTGTTATAAAGTGTCTATTTAAATAGTCGAAAAGAATGTCTGGCAGCAAGAAGGTGCCGGTGGGGATAATTTTGGGTCCAGACTTACTATTTGCATTAACAGAGGAAGAGAAGCTGCAGCATTTTAATGAAAATTCGAAATGAAACTAAATTAGGTATTGAAATTAAGTGTAATTTCTCAAGCTAAGAATAGAAAAAATATATTGAGTGGAGCTCTTTATAGCTTAGAGACATGAGAATAAAAGTTTAGCCCAATTTAGTCATTCTTGATGTTTCTGTCTAGCTGGAGATATCATCTCCTTCTTATCCTAATTGAGTTTCCCTATCTCACTCACATTAATAACTGCTAGCATGAGATACTGGTCAAGTGGAAAAATGACCATAAATGTTTTCTTGTTCTATAGAGGATTAGGCACTTCCAGTATGTATGAGATGAAGATAATTATGACCCAGTTGAACTATTCCTAAAGAAGAAGATGAATAGGTTTTTTTTAAAATATAATTCTTTAAGTTTCTGATAAACATTCAGCTCATTGAACAATCCCTGCTGAAGCATTATTATGCTGAGATATTCTGCAAGTGCAGAATTTAAAAAATCAGGGAAATAAATAAGGATAGAACAAAAAATTGTCTCTGCCTACCAACCCCAAAACACACAAACTAGAAAGAAAGACACCTAAGGCATGAAAGAAATAATACAGATGCCATACGTTACATGGTCTTATAGATTGTGTCACAAATGAGCAAATGCCAGCTTTTCCAAAGGGGTGAGGGAAGTTTTCAGGGAGGGTAGCATTGGAGTAGATATCTTACAGGGTGACCAGGCATTTCAGGAGACAGAATAATCCACCAAAATTATCTTCAGAGAATTCTCAGGGAATGTGCAGAGTGGGTACAAAGTACAATAAGCCCTGGGCATGTTCAAGGAATCCCAGAGGCATGGCATGTCTAGGAAAACGATGAAACAGTGTGGCAGGGACAGTGCTGTGGGTTCATCACATACTGTGTCACTTTTCTGTGCCCGAGCATAAGGGCAACCACCCCCAGCTTCCTTTCAATTTGAAGAGACCACATGACTGATTCTATCCAATAAAATCCATATTATCTCTGAGCTGAGGATAAAAAGCCCCTTTCAATACATGATTCTCCAGGATATTTCTTCACCTGAGGCAATAAGCATGGGGGCCGTTGAGGGTGACCTATCAAAGGGCTAAAGCAGGTTGATTTGCTGAATCACCACGCTGAGGACAGCTGCACCGTCACCCAGCCCACAGCAGGCTTCATATGAGGGGTCTAGTGGAGCTCTGTGTTAAATAAGCCACTGAGATTGGGGGATTGCTTGTTACGGCAGCACAAGCTTATACTCTCCTTACGAATACCAGAGGCAGTGGTGAGAGCCAGACCCAGAGAGTAAGGCAAACGGACTCAAAGGAGCTATGCTTTGATTCCCTAAAGAGAATTAGTCATTCTTCTCCTGCTCCCCAAGAATCTAACAGGCTTCCTATTCAGCACTTATTTCATTCTATAGGTCCTGTTTCATTCTTTATCTGTTTCCACCATCATATGAGAACATGCTTCAAGTTATGCATGCTGTAGTAAAAATTCTTTGGATAGCAAATACACCTAAATTTTAATATCCTTTCACTAAGAATGGCTAAATGCAGAACATGACCAGACCCTTTCAGGTTTACAAAGGAGGAAGATGGAACAGAATAGAACTTTATGGTCTGTGCTAATATGAGGAATTCAACCATAGCTTTTTGTTATTCAGTAAAAAGTCAGCTTCTTAGGCCAAGTCTGTGGCCAAATGCAATGTGTTGCATTTCTTCTTCTAGCAGGCCTCAGAGACTCTCCATTGACCCCTTCACTAGGACCAGGGGCTAGAGAAGAGCTAAAGCCACAACAGTCCTACACTAGAGAAATTGAAGCTCTAGCCCAAAGCAGTGTTTCTGAAGCATGGATGCAAGCTCTGCTACCTCCACAAGTAGTATTTTAGCCTAGTGTGGACTAGGTTGAAACACAGCAGATGATCTCATCAGACTTCCACGGGTGGTGTCTAGAAGCCCCATAATGGCCAGCCATGCAAGCATTTGCTAAATTGAGAGTTTATGTGTGTAAGGGTGTATATTGGGAATTAGATTCAAAACGTACACTGAATACTCCAGACCATGGTCTACTTCTCCAGATGCTTAAGAACCACTTTTGTAGTGGTAGGCAGACATATAAACTGCTACTTTGCATATGATGTGGTAAGAACAGAGAAGTTTCTGTGGTTTTATAGAAGAGAGATTATGAGTTAGATTACTATGTAAACAAAGGTCACTTTCTAGAGTCTATATTTTTATATATGATAATATCCTTAAATATATCAATGTGGGAAAGATTTTGATAATTTATTATTTGACATTTGGGCAGAAAACAGCGACACTCATATTTACAGATAAATGATTTTGAACTTATTTAGGGTGCCTACAGAATGATCGACTTCTCATCCATCAACAAGCCAAAGTTCCTGTAGGGGGAGCTTTGCTCTACAAGCAGTGAACTCTTACTGCTCCAAACGTTCACAAAACATGTCCAAGCTTCAGCGCAGATGTGATTGTTTTGAATTTTAAATAGAGGTGAGTCTCTCTGTCAAATCAGTCTCATTCTCCACTCTGACCATAATTCATGCTGTCCAGGTTTCCAAATGCAAGGGGAATATAAAGGAATTGGTAAATAATTATCAATATTTTCACCTTAAGAGAGGAGAAGCCACAAGTGACTGGCCATACTGCAGCTGATGACATCTTTATTCTTGTCATTCCCCTCGTCTCTGTCAGATGCCCACCCCCCATTCAATCTTTTACCTAATCCTTTTGTTTCTGCCTTCAAAATAAATCCAGACTCTGACCAATATTCAAGAAACCCCAACAAAAACCTACAAGTCTGTCTTAATCCTCTATATCCTCCCTCACCTCCACCCCATCAAAAGCTGGGTTCTGAATCTTCTCCCTTCAAGAAAGTGACAAATTAACCATCTCCATCCACTTCCCCACTTTACACAGCTACAGCCCAGATCCAGGCCACCATTACCTCTCACCTGAACTGCCACAACTATCTCTTTGTTATTCTGCTCACTTTAAAATATCCATTCTCTACAAACATGAAAAGAAAGATATATTATTAAATGTCAGTCTACTCCAATGGCATTTCAAAGGATTTAGAATAAAATTTAAAGTAATGCCATGACCTGCAAGGCTTGACCTAATCTCTGCCCTGTTTGTCTTCTCCCCAGATGCATGTCATGGCAGACCTCACTATACTCAGTATACTTCAGTCATCGTGGCATGTTCTTTGTCTTTTAAAATGTTTAAACTTGTTCCAACCTTACAACCCTTGTATTTAGGATTTATTCTCCCTAGAAGTCTCTTCCTATAGAACATCCTATAGATCACAGGCTTTTTAGTTCTCAATTGACTATACCATCTAAATTACTTCTCAGGTCACTCTACCTAAAGTGTTTCTGATTCCTCCTATCACCAGGAGGAATATTATTTTGTTCTTTTATAAACATTATTGCTATCTGAAAAGACTGTTTACTTCTTTCTTCCTTTATTCTTCATTGACTAGAATTTAGGCTTCATGCATATACAGACCTTATCAGACTAATTCACTGCTGAATTGTAAGACAGTAGGTGTCCACACATGTTACAGCAGCACAATAAATATTGAAAAACTGATGAGTTAGGTCGAAGGGTAAAGCATGGGGTTGAGGGGAGAATTAAATGACTCCAGGAAGTCCTTCTGATTTCAGCTTCTACAGGTAAAGAGCGTGGTGTTCTTATAACAAGAAAAAAGAAGAAGCTGAACAAAGTGAAAATCAATAATTTTTTTTTGATCCATCAGAGAACTGAGGTTATAGGACAAACCATCACCTCAAATCTGGAGAGACAAATGGATACAGAGAATAACAGCCAAGATCACAAGCCACTGGAGCTACTATCTGGTAGGAATATGCACAGGGCGATGCTGATGAGTTTCTGGGTCCTGAATGTGAACTTAGTTTGAGAATTAAAAACCCCTGGGGACCCAGTCTTAGAGAGGTCCACACACTTTCATAGATTTTTGCCTGCAGAAGACCTACCAGGTTTTCATGGTAAAGATCAGAGAAAAGTTCCCTCCTGTCTTGGGAAAAGGGACCAAACAAACAAACAAACAAGCAAAAACACAAGGAAACTAGAGGAAATTGAAGCTTCTGCCATCTATAGCTGCAGCAAACACAACCCAACTACTAGCCAGATTAACACAAAACTTACACTAAACAACTAATTGTATCAGTAGTTTCTATTACACAGTACACTGTGTTAGGTTTCCAATAAAATATCCCAAGGCTTGCTAAAAAGGAAAAAAAAAATTGAGGAGACAATGCAAGCAACAGAGTCAGACTCAGATATGGCAGGTATTTGGGGGTTATCAGATAGGGAATTTAAAATAACTATGACTAAGGTGCTAAAAACTCTAAAGGAAAAAATATACAGCATGCAGGAACAGAAGGGTAATATGAACAGAGTTGGAAACTCTAAGGTAGGGTCTAGAGGAAGTGCTAGAAACCAAAGACACTGCGGTAGATGTGAAGAATGCCTTTGACTGGACACCACCCAGGAAGGAGTCAGTGAGCTTGAGAATAGGTCAGTGGAAACTTCCCAAACTGAACTGTGAACAGAAAAAGGCTGGGGGGGGGGGGGTGTGGTGGGGTATGGAGGGACAACAGAACATCAAAGAACTAAGGTACAATTTCAAAAGACAATTTAGTGGAGGAAAGATAGTCTTTTCAATAAATGTTGTTGGAATAATTGGATATCAACATGCAAGAAAAAAATCTAGACACAGACTTTAAACCTTTCCCAAAAAATAAACTCCAAATGGATCATAGAGCTAAGTGCAAAATTATACAACTTCTAGAAGATAACATAGAAGAAAAATCTAGATGACCTTGGGTTTAGAGATGACTTTTTAGACACAGCATCAAAAGCACACTATATCAAGGGGAAAAAAAAAAAAAAGATTAGTAGGACTCTATTAAAATTAAATACTCCTGTTTTGCAAAAGATCCTGTTAATTAGTGAGATGGCAAGGCACGGGTTGAAAGAAAATATTTATAAAACACATATTTGACAAAGGACTTATATCCAAAATATAAAAAGAACACTTCAAACTCAACAATGAGAAAACAACCCAATTAAAAAATGGTCTAAAGATTTGAACAGAGCTCTCACCAGGACACCTAGATGGCAGCTAAGAATATGTAAAGGTGTTCAACATTATTTCACATTAGGAAGTTGCAAATTAAAACAACAATGAGATACCATTATGTTACCCATTAAAATGGCTAAACTGACAACACCATATTCTGGTGCGCATGTGGAGCAACAGGAACTCTCGTTAATTGCTGACATGCATGCAAAATGGTACAGCTACTTTGGAAAACTGTCTGGCAGTTTCTTATAAAGCTGAACTTAACCTTAACCATATGATCTACCAATTACACTCCTAGACACTTACCCAACTGTGTTGAAAACATATGTCCACACAAATAGCTGCGCACAGATATTACAACAGCTTTACCCATAATCACTAGAAACTGGAAGCGACAAAAATGTCCTTCAAAAGATGAATAAATATACAAACCATGGTACATCCATACAACAGAATATTACTCAGTGATAAAAAGAAATGAGCTATCAAAACACAAAAAGATATGAAGAAATCTTAAATGGGTATTACTAAGTACAAGAAGCCAGTCTGAAATGGATACATACTATACTCTTCCAACTGCATGACATTCTGGAAAAGATAAAAATATAGAGACAAGAAAAAGAGCAGTGGTTAGGGGGAGGAAGGGAGGGATCACAATGTGAGGCCCAGAGGATTTTTAGGGAAGGGAAACTGTTCTATGTGACACTGTCATGGAGGGTAAGTACCATCACACACTTGTTCAA
This sequence comes from Hippopotamus amphibius kiboko, assembly GCF_030028045.1. Taxonomy (NCBI): domain Eukaryota; kingdom Metazoa; phylum Chordata; class Mammalia; order Artiodactyla; family Hippopotamidae; genus Hippopotamus; species Hippopotamus amphibius. The sequence continues at coordinate 169,239,609 of NC_080190.1, forward strand.
ACCAATGAACTTTACAACACAGCATGAACCTTAATATAAACTATCTAATTCAGTTAATGATTATGTATCAATGTTGGTCTACTAATTATAACAAATGTTGACCATTAATGCAAGATGTTAATGATAGGGGAAATTGTTTGTAGGGGGTTGTATATGACAACTGTACAACTCGCTCAGGTTTTCTGTAAATTGAAAACTTCTAAAAAATAATGTCTCCTAACTGAAAAACAAACAAACAAAGACTCCAAAACTTTGAGTCTAAAAAACTAAAGGAAACTGGTAAAATGATTTTGCCATTAACAAAAAGGAGTCAGAGGAGGAGGAAGAATTCATGCATTTTTAATAGTCCCTTTTTCTGCTGGATGCTTCAAGAATCAGAGCACGAGTCATTTTAGGTATAGCGGTTATGTCGACAAGATGATGAAGTGGTCTGATGATTCCTTTTAAGATATTAATCCAGAAATGTCACAAATTTTCATGCTTATGAACTCACTCACTCTCCGTTTGGTTCAGATATTGAAAACTTATTCTGAAAACCTAGATCAACGGAGAGCAAAAGAGTTTTCCAATGGAACACGGTTAGCGACGACTAAGAGGTTTTGTATCTTGAGTCAGCCATGGTCCGGGCAACTGTAACAAGAAAAGCTGAGTGTAGCTGTTGGAAAGAGTCCTGGAAGAAGGACCGGGCTTGCTCAATCAAGGGGTACAGGACTGTGGGGTGGGGGTCACTGGAGCTGGGGGATGGGGCAGAGTCTGCCCCCAAGTGAGAAGATAAGTTTTGGTCACTGTCATACGAAAAGAGGGGCAATTATTTCAGGCCACAGCTGCTGCCTCCCTCAGACTTTCAGGAGACTGGGTGATCAGTTGAAACCATGGTCCCTTTGTTCAGCTTTCCTACTCCATAGCCCACTCTGGCTATGAACAGCTACAGTGCAAGTGTGAGAGGAGATTGTAGTAAATGATTTCCTGGGAGTTGAGCATAATTTGCTCTGCCTCAGAAGACATAAGCTAATTTTGAACAAATCCCTTTGCTGTCATCTAGTATAACACAGCCAATTTAGATAAATCCTTGAGCTGGGATTCCACATACATAATATAGTCTCCTAAACAAAGAAAGACATACTCGGGACATTCACAGGATCCGAATGATTGCTTAGGTTTAATGCCAAGCTCCTTTAAAAAAACTCCAATTTTTAATCTTGTCTGTGCAAAGACTCAGTCAGAAGATTAAGCGTGTTCAGGAGACTGTTAACAGTACAAAGAGGGCCTGTATTTTAAACAACAGGTGGCTTCCATCCTTCTTGCATGTTTTGACCCGATGATCTGGCTGCTAATTAGACACTAATTCTAAGAAGAAGCAGAGTCATTTTAGTGTGTTTTCCTTCAAAACCCAGTGAGAAAATATACCTTTGCTAACTTTACTATCACGGCCCTGTAGGCATGGATAAGGGGCCAATGGCCGCATCTTGAATCCATTTGTGACCACGTGTTTAGATTTAAATGAGGCTGGGCTTCAGTCTTCCCAATTTATCCCCAGGAATATCTCACAACCTAGTTCTTCTTCTCAATCTGCTATATGATGCTAGTTAAGATCAGGGGGTTAGAATTATTATACTTCCGGGTTCTGGTCCAGATTGTCTCTCTGGGCAGGTTATTTAATCTTTGTGACCTGTAGTGTCCCATCTGAAATATGGAACTAATAGTACAATTTACTTTATAATGTTGGTGGAAGAACGGAATCAAACACACACAGTAAAGTTTTAGTGCTGAATCCACACATATACGTAGGAACTTCTCAGTAAATGCTGGGCCTGAAAAGGCTGCTCCTAGTGTGCTTATCATGGGAGCAACCTAGTTAGAGGTCAAGGTGCTAGAAGGTAGAGAGGCCCAGGAGTAACAGTGCCTGGCTCCTTTCCCATTATCTACTGTGAGCTGCTATTCCCTGTACTTCCTTCCCTGGCTCTTCTAATCATTGGTTCCTTCCTCAAACCCTTGACATCGTTAGAAATAGAAGTGTAATTGTTAAACATTTATTGAGTGCTTATGGTGTGCCAGACCCGGTGCTGGTCATCGGGGATACAGGCCTGAAGACGATAGATATTTGTATTTCCTTGCGGGGCTTACAGTTGTTACAGGAACTGTTGCAGGAAGGGAGACCCCTTCTAAGGCCCGAGAGTGGGCTCTTGCCTAGCACTCAGAAATGAATTGTCGGAGGAGACACACGTGCTGAAAAGCAGGAGACTTTGCTGGGACGGGGCGCCCGGGAAGAGAGCAGGAGGGTGAGGGAGCCCAGGAGGACGCCCTGCCACGTGGCTCACAGCCTCGGATTTTATGGTGATGGGAGTAGTTTCCGGGTTGTCTCTGGCCAATCATTCTGACTCAGGGTCCTTCCTGGTGGTGTGGGCATCCCTCAGCCAAGATGGATTCCAGCGAGGAGGATTCTGGCAGGTGGGCAGCACGTGTGGACTGGAGTCTCTTTTTGACCTGTGCTGAATTCTTCTCTTTGGTGGTTGCTTGTTCCGTGTTCCTTACCAGGACCTCCTGTCCTACAATAGCTCTTGCAAATGGTTACTGTGGTGCCTGACCAGGGTGGGTGGTTTCAGGCAGTGTTTCCCCCAACAGAACAACAGCCATGCCTCGATGTCAGAGCAGGCTGTGCTCTATGCTGAGACCCTTACAGGCATCACCATAGTCTACTCATTATTAGGTAGGTATTTTTATCATCATCTTGTACTTGAAGAGACCAAAAAGTCAGGAACTTGCTCAACGATACAGCCTGTAGGCCAAAGAGACTTAGAGCTTCCTTGCTTTGATGCCTTATTAGTAAGTGTTTAGATTTTGACATGATGAGTTTTGGATGCCTATTGGACATAGAGTTGAAAACTTAAGTCATTGGAAGTATTTAATTAGTCTCAGAAAAAAATAACAGAAACATAGATGTGAGAGTTATCAGCTCAAAGCAGGAATTTGGAGAAGGGAAAATGAATGAAATCACCTAGGATTGTATCTTTGAGTCCTCACAGGGGACTTACACAAACTAGCAAATGTCAGGCCCTACCTCTGGAGATTTTATTTAATTGGTTTTCAGTGGGACCTCGGCACAAGTCCTTCTAAAGTTTATGAAATGATTTGAATACACAGCCAAGATTGAAAACCTAAACTTAAAAAACAGCAAAAAGGTAAAAGAAGACAAAACAGAATCCAGAGCCTCTACTCCAACATGGAAATTCATGCAGAGAGGGAAAAAAATTGTAGCTATGGAGACAGAGGAACAGTGGGAAACAGACAAACATTCCATCCGGGGAGAAGGGGGATGACAATGGTGTGAGTGAGAATTTGGATAATAGCATTTGGAAATATGGAAAAGAGGAAAAGATGCTGCTGTTGGAACACACTCTGCTAACCTTGCCACGAGACTGAGAAATCACAGGGAAGTCCTTCCAGATCAATCGGCCATTAAGACGTGTGGGTCACCAGCTGAGACAGACTTTAGCCCATCTCCGATTGGCCACATCACCAGGTCACGTTGGGTTCTCATCCATAATGCAGAATCAGGTGACAGTTAATTTAGGTCATCAGATATTGTCTGGAAATTTGAGATCCATCTACTTTTTCCCATCATCAATTTAAACACACTGACATCACTGTAAATTTCTTGCAAAGAACTGCCACTGATTGAGCAGGCAGACACAAAGGAGTTCTCCAGATTGATGGTTGAAATAACTCAAGAAAAAGATCTCGCCCTGAATGGCTTTGGTGGATGTGCCAGGAAAAAAATGTTCGTTTAGGATAAGGGTGATTCTTTGAGCCTTCTGTTTACTTATTGCTCTACTTGGAATTTTCTTTTTTCATATTTGAAGTCATAGTTTCATCCAGAAGGTAGACCTTCCTTCAAATGGCAGTTAACGTTGGTTCATTATGTAGGGGAATGTTCCTGGTCTATGAATCCCTGGGATTTAATTCATTTTATCACTTACTAGTTCTCTTATCTGGGACACATTACACCACGCTCAAAGTCTCAGTTTCCAAAGTGGAAAATACTTGTAACAGTAGAACAAACCTTACAGGGTTTTCAAGAATCCCTGGCACACAGTTGGGATTCAGTAAATATCTCCATTCTTATAATGCAATCATTATTTGTGTTGTTTCTCTTTCACCTTAATTACCAGGGAATTCATGATTAAATGTATTTTCTGCAACTTGCATAGCCTTGAGTTAGTGACAGAAATATAAAATATAGAAGTAAATAGGAAATGTCCCCGCCCTTGAGGAATGTACACCCTGGTGGAGGAGGCAAACACATAGAGGTGTTGTTTGGTGATCCGTATAGCACAGCCACGCCGTGCACTGTGGGACCACTCATTTGTTTGTTCATCACATAAATAGTTTTCAGGGTTTCTCACGTGCTGATGTCCAAAGTACCTGGCACATAGTATATGCCAAATGAATGGATGTATCAATACTTTAAATCATTAATTTACAACATGAACATCCCAGATAGAATACTGCCTCCACGTCCTATGTTACATTACATCTGAGACGTCAACATTGAAGGTCAACTTCAGGATAGAAAATTCCTGTCTGTTCCCATTTTTATGAATGCCTTCAGTTTCACATGCATAACCCATCTGACTGGTCATGCTAAAATGAAGCAGGGGGACTCAGCTTTAGAGAGTCAGCTCTAAGCCCTCTTCATCAATATTTTTTTTTTTGTCTTGGAATGAAAATAACACAGATAAATTAAACCAAAGGGGAGAAAAGGCCCTCTTATTTTTTGTTTGAGCTCATTCTGATCCAATGAGATAATGTCTTGTGCTGAGAAGAGGCTCTTCGGTCTGTCAGAGCCACAGTGCTGCCTGACTTCTTCCCATCAACTTCTCAGTCCTGCTCACTTCTGTCTTGCTCCCAGAGGAGCAAGGATTTTCCCTGTTTTGTTTAAGGATGCGCTGTGTCAGTTCTCAATGGCAGTGGGAAGAGTGTCTCCCTTGAAAAATGTTGTAATCATTGCTAACAGAATCACCTTTAAGTTAGAATTATTAATTGGGAGTCAGTGGGGCTTTTCGGATGAGGGAAGGACCAAGAGGAGGGGCTTGAAGTATGGTCTGAGTCTCAAAATGAAACTGACGGCCTGCTTGGACACCTGCCCCAGAAAGCCTCAGGGTTTATGGACACACCTCACATATGTGCACAGACGGGACAGCCGGTCCTGACTCCATCTCCCTCTTCCATTTGGCTTGGCTTTGGTTTCCTGTGATCTAGACGCCCTTTGTTTTGGTAACAAAGTAGGGAAACATAGTTAACGTAGAATCTTACGGGATGCGAAGGCAGATTGGTCCAGGGGTTGTCAAGAAACAGAACAGTGGGGAGAGGATGCTGGAGGACAACTCCCCAGTGGGGATGTGTTCGAGCAGAGTTAAGTGGAGAATCACGGGAGCACAGCACCTCTTGCTTTGGTGTCCCCAAACATTTGGGAAACAGTAAATATCATTAAATACCAAATGAAACTCAATTTCTCGTGGGAAATCAGTGTTGGAGTGATCAGTTATCAGTGAGCTTCTTTAACGTTTCCACCAGCTTTGGTCCCCAAGTTACTAGGAAAAAATAATTTTCTTTAGATTGCACGCCTTCATTCACTCCTACAACAGTAACCCGAGATCCTAGGGTGTGCATTATTGTTGGTGCTTTGCTTACTGTGGTGAACAGAATCATGTCCTGTTCTCTCAGACCTCCCAGTCCTGTTGCTGGGAGACTAATAGGTCATCAAGAGTGTATTCTGAAGAGTGCAGTGAGCTCCATGCTAAGTGTTTAGGATTTCACACTAGCCTCCAAATTTGATTAGCCACATAAACGTTGTGGGTCACAGTTTCCTTATCTGTAAAATGGGATAAGAAGGCATAAAACTAGCTGCTCTGTATATCTCGCAGGGAGATGATAAGAATAAAATCAGCTGTATGTCTGAAAACACTCTATATAGTGGAGTATATAATTCTGAATCGCTGCTGTTGCTGCTGAACTGTCACACTGTCATGAGTCTGGGTGTGTTTGGGGAGGTAATAATTATGGTGAAAGTGTTGTGAGGACCTGTGGTAAGTTCAGCTCTTCAGGTGAGTAGGCAAGGGGTCAGGGGTGCTTCTTGCCTTCCTTCTCCTCTCCCCGGCCCCAGACAGCTCTAGACAAGAAGGGAGTCTTTTCTGAAAGAGCACACTGGTGGCTGGGGTCCTCTCATCCCACAGGAGGGAGCACCAATAATCAGGGTAATCAGCTTCTGTCCAATTACTGAGCCTTTATAGGGAGGTGGGCCCTGTCCAAGGTCCATATTGCGTCTGAAACACCATAACCCAATCTGGCCTATTGACCATCTGGGAAAGTCTCTTGTTCTCAAAGCTTTTACAATCTGCCAGCGTAGCCCAGGGTCAGGGCAGAGCCAAGGCCTGCAATTACTACACGAATAAAGACCACTTCAAAGCTAAACACTGTTAGATTTATTTACCAGGGTCATGCATTTACTCACAATACACTCAAATGTGCACATTCAGTTTATTTTTTCTTTAATCTGATTTTTTTTCAAGAGCTTCATCCTTGTGAGTAGTAAAGAAAAATCAGATTTCGTCCATTTTGATAACATCTATCAACGTGAATCATTTAAGCAAGAGTAATGGTCTCTCGGAATTCCACCCTCATCTCCCTCTGGTTCCCCTGACGACGGACCCAAGGAAGAACTAGGCTTCTCATTCATGATGCCTCCCTTGGATCCAGCTGACATGTGATGTAAACGCTGGGCTGGAGGTAAAAGATGTGTTCTCTTGGCCCTTTATAGTGCTGCCCTAACATCCAGGACTGGAATCCATGCCACCAGCCATTTGCTGGTCAAAGTCCCTGTACACTGACCCCTCTGCACTTTGGCCTTGGGCCTCTGCCAGCCGTCAGCCCCCTGGAACCTTCTAATTCCTCCTGGGAGTGTGCAGGAACCTGACCTACGTGCACACGTTGGGGTCATGCCAGCCATCCAGCACACTGCTTCCTCTGGATTCCTACAGTCACCCTCTCCATGCCCTTGTCCCCACACCGTGCTGCGCCTGATGCCAGGTCACCAGGTAGAAGCAGGACGTCTCCTAGAGGACATCAAGGAAAGCAGGTCAAGGGAAGGGGGAGGAGTGGAGACTTTCTGGCTCTTTCCCGTCTGTTTTCTCAACCACTTCAACACCTGGAGTTGGGAAATATCAATTTTTCTTTTTTCTTTTTTTTCCTTTCTTTCTAACCAAAATTTCTAAATTCTGGAAAAAAATATAAAGTTAATCAAACAGAATTTGAAAAATTGTATAGTTGTTATAATATTTGGGGGCTGAATGAAGTCTCAGAAGAAATCAATGGTTTAACATTACTGGGGATAGTATTTTGGTGGAGTCAAGGCTTGTTATTTTGATGAAAAGGCTAATTTGTGGCTTGGTGGTGGTTTGAAGCCTCTGCATGGCCCCGGATGAGAGTACACAGGGCAGCAGCAGGAGAGAAGGAACTGGGATCAGGGGGAGCACCGGCATGGAGTATGCTGTGTTCGGTATACTTCAGGGAAGCGGTATCGTGGAGTATCAGATGGATCTATGTGAAAGCAGACCCCCTGACCCCTCGGAATTGAGCTGAGTGACTGTGAGCAAGTTCTTAACATCTCTGAGCTTCACGCTAACGCTTTGCTGTCATCCCCATCCCTTAGGATTGTTCTGAGAATTGCATAAGGTCCTTAGTGCAAGTCCTGGACAACAGGTTGTTTTCTCTTCTTTTTGCCTTTCTTAGAAATGAATGGAACATGATGGGGATGGATAAAGGAATGATTATGAGAAACCACTAAAAAAAGCTATCTGCTTGCCCCCTCGTGTAACATTTACAAAATTAACACTGCCTTTTTGCAAGTACCTGGTCTGGCATAGAAATCAGGGGCTTAAGGAAGCCAGCAATTTCCATGCAATATTATCATCAACTTCCTTGTGCATAGCAAGCGCACTTCTGAACATTATTCCCCGTGGACCTCTTTTCTGTGTTCAAGTTTCTAATTGTGAGCTTCTGAAAAACAAGTGAAGGGTATTTGTTCATGGTGTTTCAACTGAGCTGCACCAGCACACTGACGGCACGTGCCAAATCAGTTAGAAAATTCTGTTGGAAATGCCTTGCCTGGGGAGGATACCATGGCTTTTGGGAAAGAGCATGTGACTTGAATTAACTGCATTCTGACCATATTGTGGGCACCGACTTCTGGACCTTCACTTCCTGGTCTGTACACTATGGACATGTTTCCCACCCCTCTCTATTTTCGGATGTTGTTGCAAAAATTAAAGGAGAACATTACTGGGACTTCCCTGGTGGTCCAGCGGTTAAGACTTCTCCTTCCAACGCAGGGGGTGTGGGTTGGATCCCTGGTCGGGGAGCTGAGGTCCCACATGCCTTGCAGCCAAAAACTCAAAACACAAAAAACAGAAGCAATATTGTAACAAATTCAATAAAGACTTTAAAAATGGTCCACATCAAAAAAACCTTTAAAAAAAGATGAGAAAATTACATGAACTTAATTCTGACGTTTACAGATTTCTATATAAATATTGGAGGTACTTAACACATACCTCATGCATGCTCCAGAAAAGAGCCTACTGATACTAAAGATATTACCTGAAATTTATTAGATATTTCTTGTCAACCATAATAATATGTGCATATTTAAAAAACAATGCCTTATTCCTTTGCAAAAAGGAAAGGTAGTGAGTAACAGGACTAGAAATAGAACTAGATAGAAAAAAAAAATTATTGATGTCTTTAAAAGGGGTGGGATATCAGAGATATGATGGGAGGCGTAGGCACTGAAAGGGTTGGAAGAGGGCAGAGTAATTAAAGGGGGGTTCAGTGCATGCTATTACACAAGCAAAAGCTAAGAGGGAAGTAGATGCACAGTGGACGTAATGAGGCCTGCCTTCCTTAAGCAGTCACTTTTCAGAGATGGAAAGTGGAGAATTGCCAGACTGAGACTAGTCACAGAGGAGCAAAACAAATTCCAACCAGCGGCCTTAGTCTTTACACTCAACACTTTAGGAACTATGGAGCAATGAGGAGATGTTGGTAGTTGTTCAGTGAGGTAGCAACGATATTAAACCGAGCACTGGGATGATAGAGTAGAGGGGATATTGGAGTCAAAATACCTGCATGTGATGCTCAGCTGTGCCCCTACAGCCTGGCCAGGTTGAAATCTCCCAGCAGCTGCACTCAGTCAGCTGAGGACTGTGATGGGAGAAGCACCAAAAACACGGAGGAGAGTCATCCCAGCCCAGCTCAGGGTCAAGTTGTGTTTCCAAGACACAGATAAGAATTGTTTGGGCACATATGGACACCAAGTGGGGAAAGCAGAGAGGGTTGGGGGGCGAATGAATTGGGAGATTGGGATACCAAATTGTACACTCTAAATATATGCAGTTTATTGTAAAAAATAAAATAAAATAAAAAGTTAAAAAAAAAAAGAATTGTTTGGGCAGAAAAGGGTAGGGATTCAATTCCTGGGACACATACTTGGGGGCAGGAAAGCGTAGGGCCAAGTCAGCAAACTGTATGAAGTGCCAAGGAACAAGGAGGAGGTTGTTACAAGGCGCGGGTGCCGCGGGTGGAGGAGGCTTTATATGAACTGAAATGAGGCCTGAAGATTTGCCCTAAATGGTGTGTCTGCTTGGACCCCCACATCATACTCAACCTCTCTGACTTTGTTCTAAGTTTGCAAGGCAGGAAATCCATCAGCAACTATTTCAAGCCCGATGCAATTCTGCTTTGTGTCCCTCCTGCCTGAACTGTCACAAACCCAGTAGGAAACCTGATTTGTTATATTCACAGCATTTTTTTTCTTAGGGCAATACTGACTGCTCGAGAAAAGTAATGAGTAAAAAGCACCTTCTCTCCAAACTCTCTTGTCAATAGAAGAGGAAAAAAATAGAAAGAAAGAAAGAAAGAAAAACTACCTGCCTGGCATAGGTACTGTAAATGTAGCCATCAAAACCCCCTCTGGGCTTTTATGATAAATACACACACAAGGCAGGTATTTTGGTGAGAAACTATTTCTATTTTAATGCAAGAAAGACAGACCAATACATCAACCTCCTGCCTCTTAATTCTCATAATGTGTTGCCTCATTTTGCCCACCTTGCTCTTTGCTGTAGAAAAAACTCTTTAAATGTGTTAGTGACATGAACTTGGTTCAGAACCTCCAAACTGTCTTTCTAAAGTACTTTGTTGAGCAATCCCAAGAAGCAAAGTCTTAACACAACTATTCTTCGTGGAATTTCTAGGATTTCCTGAGTCTGAATTCATAACTCATTTATTTCCTGCAAAAGACACATTGCACCAAAGTTATTGGGAGATATGCGATAGAAAAAGCAGAAGCAAATGATTACTTCAGAAGGTAAGATGCTTTCCATTGAGTGCTTCATTTAGTCTAAGGACAAAACTGGAGGGAAAGGGGGGAAAGGGAAGTTGCATACAACTTCTTCCTGTCCTCTCCCACCTTTGCTTAATGGCAGGATGGATGTCCATAGATGGCAGGGCAGGCTGGAGCAGCATTTGGTCTCTTGAGATGAACAAATGGTCAGGTGCCCTTCAGAAATGTCAAAAGGGCCAGTGTTCTAGAAAGATATTTCAGCTTGGAGTAACTTACTCAGTTTTTCATGCACTCAGTAGGGTAGGGTAGGGTAGTTCTTTGACTTATGATTGAATTGCTAGAAGCTGGACCATTCTTTCCAGCTGTTGGCCCTCAGGTCAGACCAAGACACTGAGTTCTCCCTACGCAGTTTCTTAATCCTCTGAGGCCCCTGCCTCAACAGATGGTCCTTAAACTCTTTATTATTGATAACTTTCCATAGGGATAGTCACAGTTCCAAATTATACATCATGCTTTTAGCTATTCTCCACTAACATCTTGGTTTATTCACATATTATCTTCGTCCTTTTGGACTGCTATCACACAATGCCAGAGACTGAGTAGCTTATTAACAATAGAGATAGAAATGTATTTCTTACAGTTCTGGATGCTGGGGGTCCAAGGTCAAGTCCAGCAGATTCGATGTCTGGTGAGGGCCCACTTTCTGGTCCATAGATGAAACTTTCTCACTGTGTCCTCATTTGGTGGAAGGTGAGATGGAGCTCTCTGGGGTCTCTTTTGTAAGAGCACTAATCCCATTCATGGGGGCTCCACTCTCAGGTCCTAAGAACTTTCTAAAGTCCCTACCTCCTCATACCACCACATGGGCATTAGGTTTTGACATATGACTGTGGGGGATGCACATTCACGCCAAGACATGTGTCGTATATGGATACATACATGCTGGGTCAACAGGGAATGTACACACGTGCTGACACATACCTATGTGTATATGTATATGGTTGAATTGATGGGTAGATACATCTATGTGTCTCTAGCTGTCTATCTATGTACATACAGAAAGAGGAAGGGGAAAAGGAGGTGAATGAGGACGAGGAGAAAAGATGATATTCTTATAAGGTCAACATTCATGAAAATAGAAAGAGGGTGTGGATTTAATAAATGTACAGAAATAATATACTAGAATTTGTTGAGTGATTAAATGTGGGGAATGAAAGGGGAAAGTTTTTACCACCAATTGAAATAGAGTATAAGAGGAGGTACATATCTGGGGATACATAGAAAATAAATTCATATTATGATATTTTGAACTTTAAAGGGCTTATTGGGAAGAAAATGTTCAGATAGAGCTGTCCAGAGGGCTATTACATACATGCCTCTGAATTATAGAAAGGAGGTCTCAACTGGAAATAGTGATTTTAGAGTTAACATAGTGTAACTCAGTAGTTGAAAACAGTATAACAAGAGGTTGAAGTTTATTTGGTGAACATAATGGCCCATGTGTGCAACTCTGAGAAAGGGAAGAAGATGATAGTTCAAGGAGATAAAAACCAGAGAGCAATTAGGCAAAGGAAATACACAAGAGAGAAGGGAGTGCTAGGAAATTGGGAAAGATCTACAATAAACAGGTACAAGAGATAGTCAGGACTGATCTTATCTTTATTGAAAATTTTGATATTTTGTTGGGCATGCATTTTTTCATCATGCATAATTTTGATTTTTTTAAATATTGCATTAAAACATATTTGTCTTGACTACTGTTTTGGCATCCTCTCAGACTTTGAACCTGAGTTAGAGCCTCACACACTTCACCCTCCTTCCAGTTTTGCCAGAAAACTCTGAATCATTTTTGACTCTAGCAGGAGGATTTTCAGTAGATAAGAGGGGACAAAAGTCAGACTTTAGAGGCTTAGGTGTAAACAGGATGGAGTGAGAAAATAAGATCGTAAAGTATAGGTTACAATTTTGAGAGGTCCAGAGGTTCAAAAGAAAAAAGATGAAGCAATTGACACCAGAGGGATCTGCAAGAGCAACAGAAAATCAAGCTGAGGAGTCACTTCCACAGCAGGACACAACTCCTTCTGGGACTGTCCTTGCACCCTAAGTTTTACCACCCCAAGAAAAGTGGTGAAGCTTCTTTCTCACACATCTACTCCTACTGCTGGGCTGAACCAAGCATCTGCCTTTGCTTCTTGAGACAAGGGCAGAGCAACCTCCCAGAAAAAGCATAGCGATGGTCCCACAAATGTAGGATAGTGGTGTCCTTACTGAGACACACACACACACACACACACACACACACACACACACACTCTTCTGCATGGCAGGGAGTCTCTCATCCTCAAAGCCCTGCAGATGCAACACAGAGGCCCTCTCCTGTCCAGTGCCCCAGCATTTGTCCCTCAGGTGGATTTTGAGGCAAACAGTCAACTCATATACCCCCATGTCTTCATGATTACCCTTCAGTTGATGATGTCTATCTTTGTATGTCCAACCAGGACTCGCTCATGAAGCTGAATTCTGCACCACTGAACACCCATGGACATGTCCACTTCCATGTCCCACAGACCCCCGTTCTCAGCATGGACATGGCGAAGGTGTTGCCTGTCTTTGTGTAGAATTGTGTATATGATCCCATGTCGTATATGAACAGACAGCCTCACTGTTTGCCAATTCCATTTTTCTTTCTTCCTGTGCACACAACTTGACTACCATTGCCATGTTCCCTTGGGATTAGGTGTGGACATGGAATATTTCTGGCTAGTGAAATGTGCATAGAAGTGACACACTCTTCTTCCATGCCTGGCTTATTAAAAACAACAACATAACAAAAACTGCACAACTCTGTACCTTATCTCTTCTACCAGCTGTCGATCAAAGGTAGAAGATTCAGAGGATCCAGAAATCCTTGGGGATGGTGGAGCCCAAGGTGGAGAGAACCTGGTCCCTGAATCACCATATGGAAAGCAGATTCTGATCCTTCCCACTACAGTGAGAAAAAAGGAAGCTCATATTTTGTTAAGTCACTAGATTTAAGGGTTCATCATTACAAGAGTTAGCATACTTAATACATAGTATTCTATGGAAACTGAATAAATGTTACTCCCAGATTCTGTCTTTTCTTAACCCTTCACATTTAATTATTTCACTTAACTCTGTAACATCCATTCAGCTTCTCTTTCCACTTTACTTATTATTTTATTTTATTACCATGTGTCCTCTAGATTATTGCAATAGTCTCCTAACATATATCATTGCTCTCAGCAGCACTGTCCAATAGGAATGTAATGCAAGTGATGTAGATCATTTTAAATTTTGTAGTACTTATATTTTTAAAAAAGTAAAAAGTATCAGATAACATAAATTTAATTGATATATTTTATTTGGCTCAACATACTCGAAACATTATTTCAACTTGTAATCAATATAAAGATATTAATGAGACAATTTACATTTGATATCTGGTGTATATTTTACATTTATATGGACATCAATTCAGCAGAATAGACACATTTGAAGTGCTTAGTGGCCACACATGACTAACGGCTGTCACAGTCATAGTGGACAGTGCAGGACCACACTCACGTTCCCTTCTAAATAACTATCTACGCTATAGTCGGAAGGTAGGATTTAATAGTTCTTGTTTCTAAGATTAAAAAGACTTTGCCAGTCAGGTCTCCATCAGGTCTACCCAAAACCATCTCAAACAGATTTATAAAAACATCAATGCACTTTCTAAGCACATGTACATTCAACATGGACCTATAGTTGTGCTTCCTAGAGGGGCTTGCATAGAAGGCTATGATCCAGCAGATTCTATCACCTTTGGTTTTCAGTCATTACTTCTCCTTATGGTCAATTCCTAGTGAATTTCTAATCCTTCTCACATGCTAATCCTCTTTGCCTCTTGTCTATTGCAAATATAAATCCCCACCCCAGAACACAGATCATTTTTTCCCCACACTCATCACGTGGTATTATGTAGCATATTTCTTTTGTTGTTGTTGTTCATGAAATAGAATACCTGACAACATGGTTTAAATAATAGTGCATTTTTGTCTCACATGTCAGGGATTTCTTCAGTTTCAGGACTGGTAATTCAACTGCTCCAGGATGACACCAGCACTCTAGGTTAATTTCTTGGATATTTCTTTTGCTTCCCCCTCATTGTCAAAAGATGGTTGCCCCAAGGTATCATGTTCTCAGACAAGAGTATCTAAGCCTAGGAAGAGATGACAAGGTGAATTTCCTTGCATTATAATTTTTACTAGGAGGAAAACATTCCCCAGAACCACCCCTCAGATTTCTGTGCCAGGATTGGGTCACAGGCTCATAAACTAGCTGCAAGGGAAGCTAGTAATGCAGACATACAGCATTTCAACCCTGCTATGGGAGGTGGGACCTGCAAGTGTGGTAGGATAGGGGGAAGCTGTTGAGCAGTCAGCCACCAAGGCCAACTAATATATTCCTAAACTTTGTCTTGTCTCTCAAGGCTCTAATCAGCCATAACCCCCTCTGAGCCCTCTGTGAAATCTCATTTCCCAAGTGGGATTAGTGCCGCTCACCTTTGGTTCATCATGCCCTGTGCCTGTCATCACTGTACCCCTCATGACACTGTTCTGAAACTGCCTGATTGTGTGTCTATCTCTCCTGATGAAAAGTGAGCTCCTTGAAGGCAATGAACTTGTCTGGCTCATTGTTATATAATCATTGCCTGGTATATTGCTTGGAATATAATAGACATTAAAAATAGATAGTATTTAATTGAATATTTTAATGATACATTTCACTTCTAATTTGCCCATATTTGGATTACATACTGAGGGATAATTTATCTATAGGTTTTGATTTTTCCAACCTGGCTTTTAAACAAAAATAATATGAAACTCAAGGGATAATTTGTTCCGGGTCCCTGCATTTAATCATTTCATTAGTCTCACTAAAGAGAGAAATTAACCCAGGTCTCAGAGAGGGACTTGCTCTAGAAGTTTGGGCTCACTGCAGGAAACAAACCACTCTAAGTATTTTAAACAAAATGTGAATGCATACAAAGAATTAAGTGCTATGGAAACTTGGAAGGGTGGGAGGAACAAGAGTTGGGGACTTGCAACAGCAGAGGCTAGAGCCCCCTCCAGCACAGGGAGTGGAGAATAGGAAGTGCTGACACAGCTGTCATTGCCATGCCTACAACTGTCTCTTGGCAGTCACATGGCCACAACTTGAATGACCAACAGAAACAGCATGGACGATGGCCTCCTCTTCACCCCTCTCTTCTAAATCACTTTTGTGCATGTAATTGGCAGAACCAAATTTGCAACCAGAAGCCTAGCTGCTGTGGAGCCAAGAAATGGTGATCTTTGCTTTCCAGGCTCTGTGACACAGAGAATCACAGAGAAAGATGGGAGCGTGGATGCTGAGCAGCAATTGACTGTATCCGATGCACTTACCTAGAGTGACTCAACTAATGATTGGTAGAGAAGGGACATATCTTGTAACCTATGGACAGAGGTGATATTGACAACACCTAACAAACCTGCACTGCGGCAGTGCTCAATTATCCTGGCACAGCAGAAAGATGCTTAGAGGAAGAAAGCCTCACTGTACATCCGGTCTCAAGTTATCCACAGAGAGAGATTCTTGGACTAGGAACATTTGTTTTCCTTTCTCCAGTTACTGGCTTCACTTCTCAGATGAGATCATCAAGACACTTATGTATAGTCAGAAATTTTAGAGCCGAACGTGCTACAGTCTATCTATGACTACAAGACAAGGTGGGGAAATATGTACAAAAAAATCGAACTGACATTTTTGGATTTAAAAAGGCATTTATGTTAATGTAACATTCTGGAAATTGAAGCTTGAGGGAAAATGGAAACCATACCTTCTAAATGACAGTGAAACATATGAAACCCTGGAGTGATACAGTCACTAGGCTTATATCATCTGCTTAAATCTCCACCTGCAGGTGACACCCCAACTGGAGGAGGCTTCCACAGAAGGTTTACCTTAGCTCTGAAGGCTTATCACCATGAGCTCTGGGCCACTGGGAGGGAGAATGACGTTCAGGCACCTGATTGGTCAAGACTGACCAATCACCTGATGTTGTGTTTGAGAATCCAGAGGTGATACCTCAGAGTGTTCTGGCGTTCCGTGCATTGCCTCGAGTCATAAATCCGTCAGCACGTCCTTCTGACTCTGCCTGCTCGTGTATCTACCTTCTGACATGTCCAGGCTCATACCTAGTTTGTTCAATTGTTCATTCTTTCAGTTATTAATGAAAAATCTGATAATTTAGGACAGAAAGAGAGATCTCTCTACCAGATAAGCCATTCTCTATATCAGATAGTCCGTTCTGTTAATGCCAGAGATTTCTTCTTACAGCTGATATCCAACATCTCAATATTTTATCTGCTTAAGGTGACCCACAAACTATGTCAGGGCTGTGAGTTTAAAAAACAAATAAAGCTCTTGCCGTGAAAAAACTCACAGCCCGATCAGGAGATGCCATGTAGTAGTTAAACAGATGAGTTCTTGTAAAAGAACAGGGTTCACAGATTAACCCTCTGCTGAGTGGCTACGTGGCCAAAGTTACTTAACCATTGTCTACATCAGTTTTCCCATCTGTAAAATTAGGATAATAATAATAATAATACCTACTATTTGGGGTTTATAGAATTATGTAATTTAAGACATGTAAAATTGCTTGGAATCATGGCAGTCGCAGGGAAGTTGGCCAAAATAAGTTGCCTACTGGTAACCAAAAAGGTGTAACTCAGCTTAATGATTTCAATGAGTAAAGAGTATAAAACCATGCTAGAAGTGTGATATCTAATCAGATTGAAGTCCTCTAATATTTTTTCCTTACACTGGAAAGAAAAAGGTTTATTTTAATTAGTATTATTCATTTTGGTTCAACAAAAATTTGTTGGGTACACATGCTGTGTGCCCGACATGGATGGGACACATTTTTCCATGTACTACCTGTTCAGTATTGTCCACAAAATAATATTATTATATAAATAAATTTGTAAAAACTAGGCAGAAAGCAATGTAACTTAGTAACTAAGATTACATCCTCTGCAAATAAAAAGCAAACATTAAAACCTGAGCTCCAAAACTTATCTCTGTTACTGTAGGCGAGACCTTAACTTCCTGTGCTTCAGTTACCTCACCCATCAAACCTCAATAAAAATGGGACATGACTCATAGAAGTGCTACAAGCATAGAACGAGAGGTTTATGCCATTTCTTAGAAGAGTTCTTGGTGCTTAGTAAGCAGGCTGATGTCTAGTACTATTATAGAACTTGCCAAAGGCCTCAAAGTTAAAATGTGGTGGAGCTGGGATTTGAACCCGGGTCAGTCTCATTCTCAAGCTCATATTCTTTTTGCAACATTATACATGTGCATCTTCAACAGTGTTTTGTTGTTTGATAGGAAGAGTAATTAGAAGACACCCAGACCAAATCTGTAGCCAGATATGTGGCTTAAATGAACGAAACTGTTCTAAAGTTGAGAAGATTAGAACTGTGAGGGTCTTGAGGAAGCAGGACCCTCAAGACCTGTCATTTGCTAGACTATGTGCTAAATATCTACAGGCAAAGTGAATATTAACTAAAAATTAATTTT
Source organism: Hippopotamus amphibius kiboko (assembly GCF_030028045.1). Lineage (NCBI taxonomy): Eukaryota > Metazoa > Chordata > Mammalia > Artiodactyla > Hippopotamidae > Hippopotamus > Hippopotamus amphibius. The sequence continues at coordinate 169,257,634 of NC_080190.1, forward strand.
AAATGAGTGACTATAAAAACATACTTAATAAATGTCTATCAAGCCAGTAAGTAAATCAGAATTGAGGATATTGTCTGAATTATGTTATTTTGTTATGTCTAAAAATTCACTTTTCTTAATAAGTCATTTGTTAATTTGGGATTTCAGTTTTTTTCTTAAGTCAAATTTCTAATTTTTTGGAAAAATTTTATTCCACCTGAATTATCAAATATATTGTCATAATGTTTTCATGGAATTTTTTATTGGCTTGAATTTCAACTCTAAATAGTTGTCTCCTTATTAACTTTCTAATAGGTTTTATTAAGTTTTTATTAAAATATATATACAGAAAACAAAAAGAAGTTTAGATGTAGAGCCCAAATCACGATTACAAAGTGAACACACCTGGTCACTAGCATGCAGTGTAGAAATAGAGCATTACCAACACCTAAAATATTGTCTTGTGCTTTCTCCCAGTCACCAACCTTTCTCTCCCCCTCAAGATAGCCCTCATCTCAAATGTTAACACCAAAGTTAGCCTTGCCATTTAAAAACAATCTTTACATAAACCGAATTGCACACCATTTTGTGTTGCCATTTTTAAAAAATTAGCTATTCTGTATTTTGTGGGTGTTTGTGTTTTTAATTTACAATTCCTTGAAAGTGTGCTATTAATGGCCCTTTGGGTATACTCTTTTGATAAGATGTGTGTCTACCCACTTCCCATTCTTAATTGGGTTATAGGTCTTTTCCGTATTGATTTGTTGGTGTTCTTGATGTGTGTTCTGGTTATGAGACTTCTGTTTGTTGTGGGTGTTTGTAAAGATCTTCTCCCACTTTGTGGCTTTACTTTGCACTTCCTTAATAAAATATCTTGATGAATAGACATTCTTAATTTTAGTAGAGACTACTTTATTAATGTTTTTCTTGTGGTTAATAATTTTTCTCCCGCTTAAAAAATCTTTCTGATATTATCATCTAAAAGATACACTAGTTTAGGTTTCACATTTAGATCTAGAATCAGGCTAAAGTTTATGGTGTTTTAGTATGAGGTAGGATCTATTGTAAAATTCTTTAGTGTCTACATTCAGTTTTCCCTGCAACATATATTGAAAAACCTTTCCTTTCCTAGTGTTCCACAAAGCTGTCTTTGTCTAAATCCCATGTGCCTTACGAGTGAGACTAATTTTCAATTCTTTCATCTGTTACTTTTATGTAATAATCTGTACTTGTGCTGATACCACACTGTTCTACTTACTGTAACTTTCTCATACATCTTCATACAGAGAAGAGTAAAACACTGTATTGTGTCATTCTTCAATTCAGTAGCAAAAGAAAGAATTCAGGTAAAGGCTGGGTGTCGCTGGTAAGAGAGTGCAGAGGTTCTGGGGGCCAGAAATATAGAGGGAGTTTGAGCCCATTTTTAGGTTTTTCTCCAAAGACTCCAATGGGAGTTTACTGCAACGATTGCCACAAATTCTGAGAAAACGCCCCTGTGTACAGGTTTGGAGAAGGGAGACAGCAGCTACAGGGAGAGGGACACAGAGTCCTCATGAGATCATTCTTCTCTGCCTCCCCCGAGGAACAGAGTCTTAAACCGCAGCCCCCACCCAAAAATCAAGGTACTGCTGGGGAAATGCAAAGGCGGTGGGCACTGAGTGTATGCATAGCAGCAACAAGCCCTAAATGCAATACAACTCCTGATGAGACTCACTCAAACCCTTGTCTTAAGGGCTTAATGCAGGGTTTCTCTACTGAGGGCGATTTTACCCCCCACCACCATCAGGTTGGTTGTCCACATTGGAGGGGAAGGGGATGTTATCAGTGTATAGAAAGTAGAGACCAAGGATGCTACAATGTCCCGGGCACTTCCCCACAGTAAATTGCCTGAGTCAAGATGCCAGTAGAGCTGAGTTTAAGAAACCTTGAAATTGGTGAATGAACACCTGCAGGCAACATCATGTGTAATGATGAAAATAATAGTTTTCCCTAGGACTGGGAACAAGGCAAAGATTGCTACAAAGATTTAATATTGTGTTGGATATTCTAGGTATTTCAATAGGCAACCAAAATAAATTAAAGTTAGGAATATTTGAAAGAAGAATGTAAAATAGGTTTTATGTTCACAACACATATAGTATATGTAGGAAATCCTAAGGAAAATACAAAAGAGCTCATAGAACTAATAAGTGAATTTCACAAGGTTGTGACATACAAGTTCAATATACAAAAAGCAGCTGTATTTCTATATATAAGTAACAAGCAATTTTAAAATGAACCAGTTCCAGTTGCATCTGAAAAACATGAAATACTTAAGGATAAATTAAAGAATATATATGTGTGGAACCTGTACTCTGAAAACTACTGACAGAAATGCTACTGAGAGAAAATAAAAAGTGAAATATTAAATGAAGATCTATACAATGTTTATGGATTGAGAGTCCCCAAAGTTTAAGATGCCAGTTTTCTTTCATTTAGTTATTGATTCAGTGCAATCCCAGTCAAAACATCAGAAGCCTTCCTTGTGAAAAGACAAGCTTATCTAATATGTATATGATAATTCCAAATATCTAGAGTAGCCAAAGCAATTTTAATAAGGATACCAAAGTTGGATAACTTAGGGTATTTGCTTTTTAGACTTATGGACAAAGTTTATAAGCTATATATTTATATTTATTTTTGTTGCTTTTTATGTATATTTCTTGAATTTCCTTAATTAAGTGCATATTTATTTCATTGTAGTAAAGAAGTTGCAATAACTTAAATATGAACAAACTAAAAATCCTGGTGGTTGGTCCACTGTATGAGGGCATCAAGCATAGGGAGGATTCCCAGATATTTCTCAGGGTTCAATCCTAATCAAGGGTCTGAGCTATCCCTTCGTGCTCCCATCACCATATAAGATATCCACATTCTCAGGTTCTCAGCGCAGGGCTGACAAGTGCCCAGGACTCTACACTCTGCATCATCTGTAAGTCTGGATCAATGACAAGCACGGTGGGTGGTTACCACTTGAAAAGAGCTTGGTGGAGTCTCTGCCCATCTCCTCTGCCATCTTTCCTTACGCCGGAGGTCTCTTCTCCCTCCATATTTTCCTCTTTTCTCTTAGTCCTCCTTGCTCTCTTTCTCTTCCTCCTCTCAAGGTTATCTAATGGTTGGAATCTATATAATTTGATCAGGAATCAAGAAAGTATCTTTCTCGCAGTTTCTCTGCAACTGTAGAAACAGCTCAGAGGATGCTCCCAGGGTACCTGTGAAAGGACAGCAGTAGCAGAAAGAAACTGAAAGGCAGAAAACAAACACAATCATAATTTCAGATATAAATCTGCCTCCAAACCACAGCAAAAACCTGGGAAGAAAATGATTGCATAGGTAGTAAACCTTGCAGACACTCTCTACTTTTGTAATCCTGTGGTCTTGTGAATCACAGAGGTGGCATTTGAGCTACATCTTGAAAGATATTATTCACTGTGTACAGTAAAAGGAAGAAAAAAGTCATAAAATGTCACATAGCTAAATAACCTCAAAATTTCAAAAGAGGAATAAGAAAACGTGATATAATACCTGAAAGTTTTATAGATGAAATATTGACACTGTTCATTTGTTTCTGTCTTTGTTGCTTATATTTCAACTCAAGGAAAGAGAAAAATCCACCCTGTTTCAAAAATGTAAATTAGAAAATAATACGTTGTTCAGGGTGAAAGTGGCCACAGTGCTTTTGAAAAAGAAAACCAATAATATCATATTTCTCCTATTTATGTTGATTCCCTTTCCCTTGTCCCACCGGGATGACATTTTACAGCTCATCTACTTTGTGGAAATGGTGAGCCTTTTTTAATGCTTTGGGTTTACTTTGAGTTCTTTTTAATTCAGTTTCCACTGATGGAGGTGACAGAAGATTGAAGGTATTTTAAACCTATTACTTTAATGTATAGGAAGCTGGTTTTTTCTGCTTAAGCACAGAATTTGATTTAGCTTTACCAGGATACGTGTGGAATCCTGCTTAAGACAAACAAACAGACAAATGAGACTAAAATTTGTGTTGACTTTTTTTCCCTTACTTCATCTCATCTAACCCTCTGAAAAATTCTGGCCTTTACATCCCTATTTTACAAATCAAAATATTTGGAACAATTTCCCTATGACATAGGTAAAAGTTACAGATGAAAGTAAACATGAACTATCTTAGGGTTAATCCATGTAAAGTTTCAATTAAAATATATTCACTGCAAAATTAATAGAAATATAAGTATCATTTTTATGTGGCAATATTTAGACGTTACTAGGAAAGCCCACCCTCCCATTAGATTCCTCCCACCTATTAGATAAGTCTTGTGACTTTTTTCCAAATGACAGTGTTTTCTAGTAAGGAAGGGGGGGGAATAAGATTAAAGTAGTTTATCAGATTCATTCATTCACAAAGTATTAGGTGATCTTCCCAATCATGTTGAAGACATTCCTCTGAAGGACTGTGTGTTTTAACAGACATACAGTTCTCATCTGTTCTTGATAGAAAAGCCAGAAATATCCTCTAAATCGTTAGGCAGGTGTGTTAGGGTAACCAGAGAAACAGAACAAATATACAGAGAGATTTACTGTGAGGAATTGGCTCCCAGGATTCTGGAGGCTGAGATGTCCCAGGATGTGCGATCTGCAGGCTGGAGACCTAGGAAAGCTAGTTCCAGTGTGAGTCCAAAAGCCTGAGAAGCAGGACCACTGGCGGTTTAAGTCCCAGTCTGAGGACAAGAGAAGACAGATGTCCCAGCTCAAGAAGTCAGGCAGGGAGCAAATTCTGCCTTCCTCTATCTTGCTTTCTGTTCAGGCTCTTCTATACAGATTGGAAGACACCCAAGAACTTTGGGGCAGGCAATCTGCTTTACTCATTCTGCCAATTCAAATGCTAATCTCATCCAGAAACACCCTCACAGGCACACCCAGAAAAATATTTAACCAAATATCTGGGCACCGTGTGGCTGAGTTAGTTTAACACATAAAATTAACCATCACGTTAGGTCATGTTTTACTTCTGTTCAACACATTCCAATGGCTTCCATTCGCTCCAGAATTAGAGCCTGGGCCACTGCCAACAGCCACACCATGGAGTGACCAGGTATGTCTCTGGCTGCCCCAAGGCCCCCCTCTCTTGTCTCAGTGTGTTCTGACTCCCCTCAGCTCACACTTGTCCAGCCCCTGCTTCAAAGCCTTTGCTCTGCACGTTCTTCCTTCAGGTACCTCGGGGCTCGCTCCCGCAGCTCCTACGGGCTTTGACCGAAGTGCCACATTCTCGGTGAGGCTTCCATTCACCATCCAGTTTAAAATCTCTACCTCCCTCAACACTTCCTCTCTCCCCTTCCCCACTTGATTTGCTCCTGAGCACTTATCATCATTTTCTGTTTTTTTATTGTGTTTGAGCATTTGCCCAATATAGGCTGTCAGCTCTAGGGTGACAAGGACGATGTGGTCCCTGCCCACCAGGATGCTACTTTCTTTCAAGGAATATGTACAGTTAAGCCGGCGGTGATGGCAACATGCTGGCTTTACTCACAGGAGAAGTATGTGGACTCAGGGGAACCCATGAAGAGGGCTGCTGGCTCAGACTTGCTTGAAAGGTAGTGAAGTATCTTAGAATCTTTACCGTTATTCACTGTCTCTTAGATGAGATACTGTATCCATGCTGAAGGGAAAATCAAGTCAGAGGCATGCAGGATGTGAGTTTGGAAGATCAGGTTCATTCGGTGTTTGGACCACTCACAACCAGTATAAAAGCAGCTTGTTCAGATTCCCTGGGTCCAGCCAGATATGAGAACAGAAGTTGCCTGCAAGCGTGTTGTGAGCAACAGGGAGGTGACTGACTGAGAGGGCCTGTAAGGCATCCTGTGCCCTGCAAGTGATGGTCGCTGTTCCTGGATTCAAGGGTCTTTCTCCAGCAGCTGGGTCATCTTCTGGTCCTGGGGTAACATTGGAGAGGCAATCACCAATATAAATTGCATTAAAATATTCTATTACTCTCAAGAAGCCAATGGATTTCTCAGGATGAGCCAGAATAGAAAGTGAACTTTCAGAGGTAGATGGCACAAACCCCTTTCTCGAAAGGCAGATCACTGATGTTTGCCTTTTTAGGACCTCATTTTCTGACATCCATGGTGTTTCTGTAGAGCCTCCATCCTTATTTCAGATGGTCCATAATTCCCTTGACTTTCTGGAATTCAGATAGTCGTTTCATTTTGGAATATGACAGATAACCTACACGTGTAAACCAGGAGGATGGGCGTTTCTATGGGAGAGTCACAAAATAAAAGAAACATAGGGAGAGGGTTTGTAAATTTATTTTGAAGCAAATAGCCAGGAAATCGAAGAATTTGTTAGGGAATGTTTTTGCTGATTCCTGGCCTTAAGGCTATTCTGCTTTAAGAAAATACAAAGTGCTTCGCTGGCAATAAATAGCAGAAGAAGGTTAATGCTGTGCAAATATTAAAATATTTTAGCGCTGAGCTTCTCTGACCTCAATATGTGCTAATTACTAGCGTAGGCCTTTGGGGCAAATGAGTGGGTGGCATGGCAATTCCTAAACTGCTTATCTGCTGAGCACCAGTCTTTGCTGCCATTCAATTCCCATATATTCAACCTCTTCCCAACTCCGAGTGATGTCTGATATGAGGTGTTTTGCCTAAAATGTAGTGATTAACTCCTGATAATTATGAAAAAGCTTCAATTATTAAAATGCTGTTAAAGCAGGCAAATGGGATCCTACGCTGAGAAGAGAAAAAGATTAATTGCCCCGATTACAGGTTGTGAGGGAGTTTGATAAGGTATTTCTGAGCAGAGAACAAGCAGGAAGAGCCGGTCTCTCTGTTCCCGTGAGCCTCCCTGCCTCCAGTAGGTCAGCAGAGCGCGTGCACACACGTTCCTGAGAAGCGTGGTGGGGAACGTGTGACTCTGATGTCCCTCGAGTCTCTTGACACCAATCTGTTTCTAAGAACCTCAGGATAAACCCGTTTCCAGGATGTGCTTGCTGAGTGGCTCATGGAAGATTCCCATTTGGGCGGAGAGGTGTCCGAGGCGGTCACCCCTTCTGTGACCCCAGTGATGAAGGCTACGCACCTGCAACAAAGGGGGCTTTTGTGTCTGCAGCTGCCTCTAAACCTCCCATTGCTGTGATTCTTATGGTGTTTTGTCCCTGCAGTTTCATTGAAAGCCACCCCCCTCCTGCCATGGGAGTGGTGACACAACGTGAGTTATTAATGCCTCTTCACGTGTCATCCTTCAGATGTAGTGTTTGATAAATAAGCTTGCATTGAGCTGACTTGAGATAAATTATCTTTTCAATCTTAATTAGAGAAAAAATATGTTTTAAAGTATGGAATAAACAGCGTGTCTTCCACTCTCGGGTGGGAGCAAGGATGTTGGTGAACTCTTCTTGAATCTAGAGAGCAGAGCCTGAGTTCCATGGGGCTTGCGGTTACCACCTGAGAATTGAGGACAAAAGCCCAGGAAGAGCAATGAGGGAACCCACACATTTCTGGGCCTCTGATCACCTTTCTATGTTTATTATGTTTCTAAGCTTCTGTTAGGCTGTGAAAGCAGTCAAATCCTTGAGGAAACAAAGAAATAAAACAAAAGCAGGCCATGGTAACTTTTGTTTTTCAGGAAGGGAGACGGGAGTCACAAAGGATACTGGCTTTCCCAGGTGGTCCTGGCCTTCAGCCCAGAGAGTCAGTGAAGAAGGCTGAGTGCATCCTTGGACTCTAGAATATGGGAAAGCAGATACCTGCGGAGCAGGCGTGGTATGGAGGGGCAGCCTTCATCATTAGGAAAAAATTCTCAGAGCATCAACTCAAGAAGGGAGTCCAAATGTATTATTTAAAAAGAAAAAAAAGAAAAAGTATGCTTTATAAACAAAATAATGAGAAATTTAAAAAATATAGAACATGGAACAGTTTTAAGAAAAGAAAGATGAAAGACCTCAGTAGCTGGAGAAAAGCAAGTTTCTGCCTCTGCTTGCACCTCTCTCAACTAATTATCCACGTGGTCTGACCTCTGCTCTCTTGGATTATTTGCTCAGTTGAAGGACATATAGGTTATTCCATCAAACAGATTTTTTTTCCCCAAAAAAACATTGATTTAAACTATAGGAATGTGCTTTGCAAACCGTAAATGGTAACATGTTTTTTCTTAATGTATAACCTAAGCATAATGAAACCACAGTTTTGCTTTGAGGATTAAAAATAATACGTGTGAAAAAGCTAGCAGAGTGCCTGAGACACATAGAGGCTTTCTGTTTTTCTTACTATCATTACCATCATTATGATTTATTATTATTACTGCTTTTATTACTCCTAAGCCCAGTGACTTCCGATGCCCTTGGTGAAGGACTCCAGGTATCAGGAGAAGTAGACATTTGTTAGGCGGCGGTTTGGCGAGCCGGTCCATTCTGATTGAAAACACCCGACACACTGGGCCCAATTCAGTCTGAGGCCGTGGCTGCGACAGAGTCTGTGGGCTTTGAGTTACCTCTGGGTGGTGAACCTTGCTGTTGGATAGATGGCTCTCTGAAAAGCCAGCTATCCTTCATGCTTGGAGCTATTAAACATGAAAGCTCATTACAGCAATAATGACTGTTTTGATATTTCCAACTGCCTTCAGTGAGGCGGTCACTGGAGGGGCCTCAATGAGGCAGAAAGCATCGAATGTGCAGCAGGTACGGGGTCCAGCTGGCCCACTGGCTTTCACAGATCTTACCGTCCATGGATAATGCAGGTACCCGATGACATGGCACTCGGTGGCCTAATTCAAAGTCACCCACCCGTGTTCTTTCCACTGCTCATTACTGGGAAAGCTTGTTCTCAGATTCTCAACACCTCTTACACTGCAAATCACTGCATCATGGTTATTACAGTGTTATTATTATTATTTATGTGACTCTGTAGTTTAAAACATTCTGCCAAGCCCATTTTCTCATACAATCTTCAAAATAAGCCTGTAAGGACAGAACAGTTTATTTATTTATTTTTTTTGCAATTTCCATTTGGTTCTATTTTTACAGTTTTCATTTCTCTGCTGAGAGTTCCACCTGTTTCTGCATTACACCACAGCACAGCTTATAATTAACCACTACTATTCAAAGGATGTTTCTGAGTCTCAGAAAAGTTACACGACTCATTCACAGCTAAGCATCTAGGAAGAGGCCTGGGGAAGACACACCCATGCCTGTGCTGGCTGCCCTGGAATTTTATTTTGTCTTTGTGAGCAACAAAGGGCCGAAAGGAAAGAGGCAGCCGCGAGAAAATGCCCAAGATTGGCCCTGATGGGAAAGCTCACAGGATGAGAATGAAAATGTCTGTATTTCTTCTTGGGATGCCTGTTCTCCTGTATCTTGGAAAGGTAGGAGAGGGCCTGAATTCAGATCAGACAACTTTGGGCTGCCCCACTCTCAGACCTTTGAGTTCTTGGACATAGAATTGCATAAGGAAGAAAACTTAAAAGTCAGTGGCAACTACTAATATGCTTTGGGAAGGATAGGATGGGTAAAAACTACCTAAATGCTCATCATTGGGACTGTGCCACTTATTTCATGGTGAGAACACTGATCCTTGGGGTTGGAAAGTAAATGCTGAAACCACATAGGGGATAGTGCTAGAAATGTGATTAGAATACTTTCCAACAAAAGTCTAAAAGTCTCCTAGAGAAAGAGAAAGGATGATATCAAATTGCATGATTAATGGTTCCCATATGTGTGCTGGCAGAGCTGGGGGCATCGGATCCCTGTCTGTTCGTCCCCTCCTCTGCACTATAGCACGTTGAATTGCTTCCAAGGCTTGTGGAAGGATATAGGAAAACTGAATCGCCGTCAGCCTGGGGTGATTAGGTAGGATGAGGTAGGAACTAAGTAGCAGGAGAAAGTGTAGAAGGAACTAGGGCTGCTCAGCCAGGGAAGAAAAGACTCCTGTGGGAAACACATGACTTGTCTTCAGAAAGGCTGAAGATACTTGGATGGAAGAGTTTTAAAATTAATCAGTGCAGCTAGTGGTTATGAGCCTGACCTGTGCAGCCAAATTGGCTGAGGTTGGAGACCAGCTCTTCCTCTTACTACTTACTTGCTTAATTTCTCGGAGTCTAATTTTCCAATCTATAATGAGGAGAATTAAAGTACCAATCTTATACTCTTGATGTAAGGATTGCATGAGTTTCTACCTGTAAAACATCTAGCAGAGGGCTTGATAAATAGAAACCAGCCCTTGTGTAAAATATCATTATTATTACTTCCCTCAAGATGTAGACCCAGGACCAATGTGGGAAAAATAAAAGCAAACTGAATTCAGCTCCAGCTCAGAGCACACTGAGAGTCAGAAATGTCAGGAGATAGAAGAGAGTGACCCAGAAAGAGGGAATTCTCTGATATTGGAGGTATGCAAGCAGAGAAATCCATGTAGCATTTAATGACATCAAAGCAGTAGATTAGAATGAGTCAGAAATTCTTTTTGAAATGTAAGGACATAGAAAGACTCCACAGTGTGGAATCAACATTTTGAGGAGCCATTTCACATGACCATTTATCCGATAATGCAAACAGTAGTATTTTGGAAAACATTTTCAGCTTTGTCTTATCAATGGTAGGCTGATTATATAATATAATTCATTACCAAAATCATCAGATAAGGATGATTTTGAGAGTGAAAGGATGATGTCTCTAATTATTATGCTGGCACTGTCCTGGGGAAACAGGGACTTAGGATAACCTCAGCTTCTGAATATATATTACATTTACATATAATGAAATGTATATGATTCAAGAATTCAGTGTAAGAAAAGTTTTGCTTGGAACCCATCATGAGCTAGGACCTTAAGACCACCTTTTGTTTTTTAATTTGAGAGGAAGAGTTTATCTATGCATTTTTATTGAGGTGAAATCTGCATAATATTAATTAGCCATTTCAAAGTCTGCAGCTCAGTACCACCACCTACATTAACAGTAGTATGTAAACAATACCTCTACAGGGTTCCAACACGTTTCTATCACCTCACAAGTAGACCCCCCATATTCACCTCTCCCTTGGCCCCTAATTTTCTTTTGCTCTCTATAGATTTAACTATCCTCAATATTTTCTATAAATGGAATCATAAAATATATAACTTTTTGTATCTTGTTTCTTTCACTTAGCATGATACTTTCATGGTGCATCCACATGGAGAGTATTGTGTCCATGTTCATTTTTATAGTTGAATAATGTTCCCCTACATAGACGTACATATTCTGATTTTCCATTCATCTGCTGATGGAAATCTGAGCTATTGACATACTTTGGCTGTTATGCGTACTGTTGCTATGAACATAAGTGCACAATATTTGTTTGAGTTTTGGTCTCTGTTCTTTTGGATACCCACCTGGGGATGGGGTTGCTGGGTCATATAATAATTCTATGATTAGAAATTTGAGCCAAACTATTTTCCACAGAGGCCACACCATTTCACACCCCCATCAGCACGTCATCAGAGTTCCAATTTTCCCACAAACCCACTGTTTGTCGTTTTCCACTTGCTTGATCATCAGCATCATAGTGGATGTGAAGCGCTCTCACCTTTCATCTGTTTTTAACTTAATTAACAGTTGTACATGCTCTTAATTTTATGTCCTTAATTACTAATGACATCAAACATGTTCTCAGGTGCTTTTGGGGCCCTTTGTTTATCTTCTTTGGAGAAATATCTATTCAAGGCTTTCGCTCATTTTAGTTGAATTGTTCGTCTTTTTGTTGTTGAGTGTAAGAGTTTTTTTTCTGAATAATTGGCCCTTATCAAATATGTGATTTGCAAATATTCTCTCCCATTTTGTAGCTTTTTTTTTTCCCTTTCTTGATAGTGTCCTTTGGTGGATAAAATATTTACTTTTGATGAAATCCCACTAAATAGTTTTAATACCCTTGCTGAAAATCAGTTGACCATAGATGTATATGTATATTTATGAAAACTCAATTGTATTTCAATATCTAGATGCTTTTCTTATGCTGGTACCACACTGTATGGATTACAGTAGCTTTGTAGTAAATGTGTTTACGATATAAGGAAATATCTAATAAAAGAGGTCTGTAGCATTGCTTAATCCAGGACTAATTTTGACCAGTTAGGCATCGATTCTTAAAGTGGAGTGCAGTATAGTCCAGTTCCAAATGGTATCACTCCTAAAATACTCCAACATTATCGCATAAAATCTAAATCTAGTTCTTTGTAAGATGTAAAGCTGTGTAATTGGATCTAGATTTTAGAAGATAATTTTAGGATATTTTAGGAGTGGCATCATTTGGAACTGGGACTGGCTTATCTATTCTGCACTCCACTTTTAAGAATCCTTATCTATATAGTCAAAATTGGTCCTGGATAAGTAACGTCACAGACAACCTTCATTAGATATTTCCTTGTACTGTAAACACAAACACCTGGTAACAGTAAGTAGTCCTTTATTGTCTTGATCAACTTTTCCCCTTTATATTATCTGAGATACAGAGTCTATAAGCAAATGATCAGGGAACATGGGAAAAATACAAAGCCAAGATGTTGATCTGAAATATCTCAAGATACTGAGAGAACAAAGATAATAGAGGATAATTTTAGGACAAACACCTCCACGTTAATGACGAAGGCCCGGTGCAAGCCTTACTGCTTCCATGACTATATGGCCTGAGTGATCATAATGGCAGAAGAAAGTAGAAAAAGGCAGGACATGGAGATAACGATCTCCCATTTCTGCTCGGGAGGCATTGGGACCAGTTAAAGTGGGCATGAAATACATAATCATAGTTGGTGTCTTCTTTGTGCCCTGTGTTGTTTATGAACTTCTGCCATTCCAGACTATCCAGGATGAAGTAGACATTCTCTGTCCTTTGTAAGTTCCCTGTCCCTGGAGTGTGTTAGTGTGGCCTAACTGACCACCTGGAGGGCGTATCACAGAGATGACTGTCTGACCAGGAAGGACTAGATGACCTTTAACACCTCTGAGAGTTACAGGATCATAATACTAGTCAACCTAAATGGAAAAAGAGCCATCTCCGGACTATATCTGTATATCTGTGCCTGTATCATATCCATCTATATCTATATACATACATGTATATATGTGTGTATATATGCATGTGTGTATATATACACACATATATACACCCCACCCTGTATATATATATATATATATATATATATTTGTAACCATACATTGGAATTTAACTTAATGAGTTTATTTAGATCTGCTAGATCTGTTTTTCCCCTTACCTCTATGCAGTACATCTTCTCTAATGAGGGGTAATAATTATTATATTGGCAAATTCTTCTCTATTTTATACATACCTTTTTCATGTATACAATTCCAGATGTGTCTTACAATAACTAAATTATGGAAGGACGTTCATTCTGCAGTTGGCAGTTTTCAGAATAAAACTCAGTTTTACCCCTAGAGTGGGTAAAAAACCCTGAACTCACAATTTGATTCAATTCCATCTTTTGACACTTTTTTCCAGATGTAATCACCATGTTTTCTCCCCAGAATTATTGACATAGAACCAGTAAACATGTCGCCTTGAGAAAAAAAAAAAAAGCTCACTGTGAATAACTTCTCTTTCAAGAGAGAGTCTTATTGGATTTTTATACTGGACAACATGAGCACTAGTTAAATACAGAATGAGGTTCACGTCCCTTCTGGCATCAAAAGCCCAGTGTCAAGGTTTCTCAAGTCCAAAGGTAAGTCAGAAGAAAACATCTGCCTTCATCTTATTGGGATGGATTTCTGGCTGCAACTGGAAATTAATAGAGTACCTAAGCAAGAAGTGTGTCTTTATTTCTAAGATTATAATCTGGTTGTACCCATGTGGAGGTAATGAAGGAAGAGTTGCAGTTAATTAATTTTGAATTGGTGCTCACTTTTGCAATCAGAACCCTTTTTTTGTAATAAAGAAAACTATTTTGGTGTTTGGCTTTAAAAAATATTAAAATCTATGCTGACTAAATTATTTTAAATGCTTGGAAATTCTCCTGTGGTAAACAGCAACACAGATTGAAATACACCTTAATGTCATCTTCAAACAGGTGCTGCTTGCTGGGATGTGCCCTTTCTCCCCATCAGAACCATGGTTTGGATATTTAGGGATCTTCTTTTTGTTGGGGTGCTTGAAGGCACACAGTAAATAGCAAGCCTTTTCTCTGCCCATGTTCTGCAACAAATGAGAAATAGCACTTAGAAAATATTCAGCAAGCAGAAAATCAACATACCACATTGATCACTGATGAAGAGATCGGTTGGAGGATACAGTTTACCTGAGAGCTGAGACGAGCTGGCTCTCTCCCCACCGAACTCCTCCACCGTCCACCAAGATGTGCGACAGCCCACCCAACTGAACACTCGACTCTACAACGTCACACTTCATCAGCTGTGCCGCCGCAGGTTCAGGTGCGTGAGGATAAGGGTGCGAATAAACACCTGCATTAAGACTTTTGATTGATTTTGCTCCATCCAGGTAGCACACATGGACTAGTGACTGTGGTACCTCCCTCCATTTCTGCCGAGAGCCTTTGGATGGTACGAAACATGAGGAGCGTTTAGGGGAAATCGTGTAAAATGGAAACTGACTACATCAGGGAAAAAAATTGCTTTCTAACACTAACCACCCAAGAATCTATATTGAAAAATGCCTAAATATTAATCAAATCATTTCTGTTGATAGTTACCGTATTTTTGAGTCTTGTTAGGTCCATTGTCTAAAATAATAAAAATGTATGTTTTACTCTATGGGCTTGTAAGAAATGAGCAATGAGAAATAGAGTAACAGGAGTTAACACATTGAGTGATTGCCATATGCTAGCTACTTTTCTAAGCACTTTAGAATTTTATTATTCAATTTGCTGGTCGGCTCTACACGAAGAGTGTTACTATGTTTCTCGTTGGAAATATTGGGAAAATAAGGTGCAGAGAAGTAGAGATACTTCCAGGGTAGTAAACAGTGGATCTGGATCTGGCTCTACAAAGTACACTTTCCGATTCTAATGCCTGAAGGGTAAGAAAGTGTCCTTTTGTCCCAATCTGCTTCCGGCATGTGCATTCTGAGTTTCATTTGTCTCCCAGGGACCCCTTTGTTAATACACGCATCTTTGGGGTCCTGTTAATTAGGTGTTGGTTTGCATACATTAAGTCTTCATAAATAGTGTTTTATCAGTGGATTTCTAAAAATGGCTTCACTGGCTAGAGTATACCCTGGAAATTGTTGGCTTTCTCCGGGCTGGGCAACAAGAATGGCTGTTTGCACTTGGAATCCTTGGTCTTTCTGGCCTGGGTTGTGAGCCTTGCTTGTGACTGAATTTATTCCAGTTCCATCTCCATTGGGCAGAGGACTCCATATTTCTGCCTGTTTTTCCTTTGTTAGGAGGAATATCTCCCTAAATGTTCTCCAAAAAATATGACATTGCATAGTAATATGGACATGCAACATCATCAGTCTGTCCTGGCATATTATAATCTCCTTGAGGATAGGATCTATGTTTGTTTTAACATTTTTGTACCAGGGAATATAATAGGTGATCAATAAATAGTTATTGAATATTGAATGAAATAGCCATCATCAATCTCCAAGCAACAGCTCGGATTAACTTGTAGATGCTACTGTAATTTTGTGATCGTTACCACAGAATCTGCCTCTTTATTTTTCTTGCTTCTCTATAGGTAGGTTTAAAAAAGTGTATTTTCTTTTTTTTTAATTTTATTTATTTATTTATTATTTTTTGGGGGGTACACCAAGTTCAATCATCTGTTTTTATACACATATCCCCGTATTCCCTCCCTCCCTTGACTCCCCCCCCACCCTCCCTCGAGTCCAAAAAAGTGTATTTTCTTAATGTGATAGTGTAATGTGTATTCGGATTTATCTCTGGATAAAGACCCTGGATAGATTCTTCCAGGTTGTATCTCATCAGTGGATCAACTGGGTGGTAAAAGCACCAAGACTTAGGAGGAGGGGATCTTAGGGATGCGTAGTCATTCCACCGAGCCTCGAGAAGTGATCAACTGCATTTTGCTTTATTCAAAAAAACGCAAGAAAGCCAGACACCAGTAATTGAGGAGGACTATCTGGTAACATGGAGGGTAGACAAACCAGCAAGACTGAGGGTACCGAGGCTCTTCTAAGGAGCATGGTTAAGTTTCTGGGGTAAAGAAAATATGAAAGAACTAGGCAAGTTTTCCAGATGATATCCAAGCAGTACAGAGATGAGGCAAAGGATATATACTTAGGAAAGCAAACCATAAGTTTGAGCCTAGAACATGATACAGGTAGGTAGTTACCTGAGTCCTTTTCTAGAACAATATTTTGCCACAAAGTAGACCTAGAATACATTCTTCCTTGGGCGTGAGTGCAAAATGAGCTGCAACTCAGAGTGGAGAGTACAGAAAAATAACTCTAGCGAAACTATCCGTACCTGATGGTAAATGAGGGTCCTACTGATGGGCCTGATGCCTAAAATGCAGTCAGCCTTAGGAAGGGTTGGCTCTGGAATTGTACAAGGATGCATTTTCCAGAGTAGGCCAACTAAGCAAGAGAGCATGACAGAGCCTGATATAGTCAAACCATCAAGTTTACTCAGATTCAATGTCCAGGAATTCACTGTTGATCACTGTATATTCCAGCCTTCAAGAACCTCTGTTTAAAAATCTGCCCTTGCAATCGCTAGGACTGTGAATCAGATTCAAATACTAGCCATCAGAGAGGTGCAAGAGAATCTAGAGGATGCCACCAAGATTGTCTCACCTCTTAAAAGGAAGTAATAATAGGACCTACTATATTTTGGTTGTTTTAAGGATTAAATGAGCTTGCAAATCACATAATATAGTACCTATCTCACAGTAGTGTTAATAGATGCTATTTTTTTTTTATTTTTTCCTTCCAGGTTTATTGAGATTGATATACAGCACTGTACAAGTTTAAGGTATAGAGCATAACAATTTGGTTTACATATGTCATGAAATGCTTACCACAATAAATTTAATGAACATCCAGCATCTCATATAGATACAAAAGAAAAGAAAAAGAAAAAAAAAATTTTTTCCTTATGATGAAAACTCAGGATATACTGTTTTTTTTTTTTTTTTAAAGTGATTAAAACAATTTAATAGCCTTGACACAGCTGAATTGACCATTTATCTCTGGATAGATATCTCTTTACTGAGGCATGGATTTGATCATGGAAATACTTAGGACAATTCCACAGAATAATAAAGATTATAATGCTAAAGCAAGCATTCATGGTCCAAACTGCCTTTTCCACACTTGTATCCTACTGCTCTATCTCAGAGGCCCACTGTGCAAAGCAGATGGAATTAGAGTCTGTTTTCCATATACATGACCCACGTCTATGTTTATATTTTTCTTTGAGAAGCTTGGGATCTCTCAGCCAGCTGGCCCTCTAGCACTTCTCAGAGTGCCTATACACTTTAAATCAGAAGTTGGCAAACTTTTCCTTTTACAGGATCAAATAGTAAATGTTTTAGGCTTTGTGGCCACACAGTCTCTGTGGGAGCTACTCCAGTCTGCCCTTGGGGCTCAAAAGCAACCGTAGACAATCCTTAAAGAACAAGCAGCATCCCAATAAAAACGCACTTGCAGAGCAGGTGCTGGTCGTTTGCCAGCCTCTACTTTAAACCACCCCCAACAACCAAACGTAAAGTGCCAATTCAGTAATCCGCACTATGACATGAAAATGAATGTAAGGATGTGAATTCAGGAAGGAATGAGGTGGCTCTGAGTAGCCTCAGATGTTGTAGTCCAAGCATGACGGGCTTTTCCTTTCCTTTCCTTTCCTTTTTTTAAACTGCCTGTCAGCCTGTGAGCATTCCTGAGACTCTAAGAACAATGAAGAGATTCACAGCCATTACTGGGAAAATGAGCGAGATCCAATGGATGGGAGTCCCGTTGTACCGCTGACCTAGATAGTCCAACACTGATGCGTGGAATCAGAGCGAGATTCTTTCTCAAAAAAGAAATTTTAGTTTGAAACAAATTTGAAATTCTCCTAAAAGTCAAGCTTTCCAACTTACTATTAACTTTGTTTATCAAAGAAGCCTTTTCAGAATAATAGAAAGGCATAAATGTTGGAGACAGATGGATTTGTGTTTTTACATAATCTTTTTTTTTTTTATTTTTTGGAAATTCATTCCACATTTCTTTCTTTCTTCCTTTCTTTCTTTTTTAATTCCTGGGCCATATTCAAGACAGTATTCAAGATACTGGGAATGTTAAGTTATCAACAAAAAGCGATACGTGGACATGCTCTCACAGCACTTGTACAGAATTCCTGCTTTGGATAAAACTGACATTTTCTAGGTTCAGCTTCTTCATCTGCAAACTATGAAAAAATGGCTCATATTTTGTGGGGTGATAGGTATTTAATGCATTTACTATGTGAAGTGCTTCACATAAACAAGGGTAATTATTTGACGCCTGAAACATAGCGGTTCCCTTCCCCAACACCCGCAACTGGACGCACAGCCTCTTACTCTTCCTAACGGGAAGTCCTCATAGAGCCTCGGCGTGTGGCATGTTGTGTTCTGTACAGGTTAAAAGCTCAGTACATTAATTGAATCTATATAAGAAAAGTTACAAATTTGTTTTTGATTTAAAAAATGTAAAAGATGTAATTATATTTTGGGAATCTTAGTTACGTATAATTTTTAGGCTAATGGAATGAATGATTACAGATTTATATGAGGTACATTTTTTTGGTGAGATAACCACTAGAGAAATGGTAAAAACAAAACAAAACAAAACAAAACCTTGAAATTTTATGATAACTACTGTAAACAGGCCCATGACAGTCAATGCAGAGGAACAGAGGGAGCTCTGACCTTAATATGGTCATCTCTCCCCATTCTGCAGGTTTGGGGGTGGAGGGGAACTAGATACAGTGAAAACGAAGTTTTTGTGGTTTATTAAAGGAGTGTGAGCCATAGATTCTGAGTTTAGGAAGATAAGCCCTGCTCATCCTTCTTGTCCAAATAATGCTTCCAGGTGCTGCTGATGAGAATTTAAAAGAAAATTCCAAAATCTTTTTATTTATTCATTCACCATTATGTTGTTTGGTCACCGTTGCCTTAATATCATTCTCTGAACAAAATCTCTTCAGAATGAGTTTGTCTTAAAAAGTCCCACGATCACGGAGAACTCGTAACTTACAGATACAACTCGCTCACAGTTACATTTTCCTTTACCCTGTTTATTTTTAGACCTCAATGACTTCCAGTGTAGTGAAACAATAACAATAAGAGATAATTCTTAATTAATAACTTTTTAAGATGGCTAACATTATTATGTACATTTACTAGTAAGCACACTCATGGCCATTAGTAAGTTAGTAGATTGTGGTCATGGAAGGAGCATTGCAGGCAGAGAAGGTACGCATGCATCAATAATATGTTTCTTCCAGTGAGAAAATTTTCTGCCTCCATCACGATGAAGGAGGCACAAAGTTATCAACTTGGTACCACAGGATGCTGCCCTATTGAGGACTTACCATTGGTCTATGCCATTGCCAAGGTAGGCACTCATTTGGGATGGAGGCAACCCAACCTTGTTAGTGGAGGTTCAGGTTGTTAAATCCATGGCTAGCAAGTCTGCCACCAGGGCCACTCTGTATTCGTTCCTGCTGACCAGACACAATGATGGCTAGAAACACCTGCCATCTCACAACATCCCACCTGCTTATTGAGAGCCTTCTGAGTTTGGTGAGAAGTCATTTTTAAATAGAAATATATTTAACCTCTGTGTCTTCTCCCCCAATAGATTCTTCTACATACATCTTCTTTAGACCTCTTAGTACCCAAATCCTGATTTGTTACTTCTAAGTCCATATCTATCTAACAAATCATTAGCAGCTACTCATGAACCAATGAGGGTCTGCACATCTGACCAACTTCAAGTCTAACAAAGTGGAC
Organism: Hippopotamus amphibius kiboko; assembly: GCF_030028045.1. Lineage (NCBI taxonomy): Eukaryota > Metazoa > Chordata > Mammalia > Artiodactyla > Hippopotamidae > Hippopotamus > Hippopotamus amphibius. Next base: position 169,277,567 of record NC_080190.1, read on the forward strand.
TTATTAGGCTGCTCAAAGTTAAGCTTACTGCTTACTTTCCATCATGATAGTTTTCCAAGAACACTCGTGATTGGATCTCCAAGACTGTAGTATTCTTCTTTTGGTGCATGCCAACAGAGCTACTAAAGCCATCTGTAAAGTGGACCTGAGAAATATGTAACTGTTGTTTATTCATTTACTTACTTTTTTCTTAGTTAACTGGTCATAAGGAGGTTTCATAATGTCACAAATGTGAATTGAAAAAAAGAAAGCAATGTCATAGAATAGATGTTGGAAGGATCATATACCAACTAACTGGTCATGCAACCATGCAACTTACTTCTGACATCTAGACTGGCTTGAACGTGATCTCTTACATATCAGTTGATGAAGAATCACTGCTGAACATGCTCTAACTTGATGGACACTCAGCTAAGGCAGAGCAGATCAGATCACATGGCCACTGATGTCCCACGGTCAGAAATTCAATCTCTTTCGGATGTAATAACAAGTCACAAAATCTTTTATTAAAAAGAGAGTAGTTATCTTCAAACAAAGGGTTTGGCTTTGTGCTGCAACCCTCAGTGTGTTCTGTGATCTTCTGATTGGAGTGTATCAAAAGGATAATTTTGCAGAGATACTTTGAATTTCATTGGATCTATTGAATCGTAGTACCCAAGTGGAAGAGATGCTTAAGCTGCAGCCTGGGCTTGATACAGATTCTTTTCCTTTCCCATAATCAAAAGTTGTCAGTCTCATGGATTACTTAGAAAATAAGTTAGACTAGCAGATTCATTGAGTCATATACTATCTCCAAAATTCAAAAAGACCATTCAACATTGTTCTACTTTTTGTTTTAGTTGTAAACAGCATATTATGAAATAGTTTCTTTAATTTCAGAGGAAAGGTGCCAACATCCTTCAATTCACTAGACTTCCAAGATCTTCAGTAAGATTCGGGCCACTGAATTTTCACGTGGCTTTTCTCTCTCTGCAGATCCCATGAGTCTTACTGGGGCATCCATGCTTCCTAGCAGTTCTTATTCATCAGGTCTAATCAGCCTGATGATTCAATGCAGTGTACCAGTGAAATGTTTCATGGAAAGTCAAGGTTATCAAGATTCCTACAGATATTTGCTAAAAGAAGCAAGATAATTGGCATAACCCTGGATGAGATGGTAAATGTAACCTGTTCTTTCTACCATGTGAAAATGATTCTTTTTGATAATTTTTCAAATTGACATTGAGGAAGATGCATTTTCAGAATTAGTAACTTCAGACCAGGTGTGTTGTCTCTTTAGGGCTGTGTTTTCTCCTTCCAGTAAACACACAACATCTGGATTAGCCACTGAAATTGATGCCACCAGTTATTAAGTTTGTGACAATCTACAGCCAAACTCCAAGATTCATCTACCTTATGTACTGACTTAATAGAGTTAAATGTGGAATTAATAGAAATAAACAACCCTACATTTTTCAAGGATTTGATGGTGCTCCTAATTTCCTCAGGGATGTAGTATTGCTTTCCATTTTCTATCTTGGCAGGGAGAGCAAATCCCCAGAACTTCCACTCGTCTCTTTTTGCAGAACTGACACAACTCAGCAGGTCAGGAAGACAATGGGGGATTTTGACAACTGCAGATTATTGGCTGGGTCTTCAGCTACACTGGACCCCACTATCATAAGGACTTGGACCAAGTCTATTTATCACCTGATAACCGTATAGACTCACTGCTTTGACTGCTGTAAAATCAGAGCCAATATCTAATAATCTCTGAAAAGTCTGGCCATATTTCTTTCCCCAGCTTGCAGCTACTATGGTTAGAAAGCAAAGCAGTAAACAATAGCAGCTACAACAGACCACATATGTATGACTAAACAGTGATTTGAGAAACGTTTGCACAATCTCACTCAGAGAATAACAGAGGAAAAATTCCCAGCTCATGTTATGAAGCCAATACAATGCTAACAACAAAACCTGGAAGTAGCTTAAGGAAGATTACAGACCCATCTCCCTTGTAATCAGAAGCAAAGCACTCTCTGTCACATCCTCTCTCTCCCTCTTCCTACCCCTCTTCCTATCTATCTGTCTATGCATCTATCTATCTAAATTTCATCAGTTACAATCAAATTCATTTTGGGAATACAGTGTTAGTTTAACAATTGATAATCAGTTTTATCATATAGTAAAATAAATGACAAAATCATAGTAATAGATTTCAGAAAGTACCTTAGATAAAAATTCAGCTACTGTTTTCAATAAGAAATAATCTTAATGAACTAAAAATAAAAGTATTTCTTAATTAAAAAATTAAGCAAACATCTTCCTTGACATTAAAAAGTGGGAAGATTTTTTTTCTAAAACTGGGAATGACAAGTATGTCCATTATCACAATATCCATTCAAATTTATGTTGGAGGTCCCAGGAAGTTCAGCAAGGCAAAAAAAAAAAAAAAAATAGTATAAGGTTTGTAAGGGAAAAAAAATACTTACATTAGTACTAGATGAAAGAACTGTGTACGTAGAAAATCCAAATGGATTTACACATAAATTTTTAGAATTAAGTGAATTTTGTAAGATTATCACATGTAATACAGTATGCAAAAATCAGTGTGTTTCTGTATTCCAGCACCAGACAGAAATTGAAATTTTAAAAATTACTATCCTAAAACTTATATGGGAAAAAAGTTTAAGAATAATAAAATAATGTTTGGAGAAGGGCACAGTGGGGAGATGTGCTCTCCCTGGTATGAATACCTAGGATAAAAACCCTGGTGAAGGTAGTATGCTATCTGTGCAATGAAAGGCAGGCAGGAAATTGGAACTATAGAAAGAACTCAGATAGAAACTCAGGGCTTTTGGCCACTTGATTTGTGGCAAAGATGTCATTTGAGAACAATAGGTAAAAATGTCTTTTTCAATTAAAACATTGGAAAAGTTGGTTATCAATATTGAAAAATTGAAAATTTACCTTTACCTTCCTCTGTAGACTAAATTATTTCCTAGGTGTACTATAAAGTAAAATGTTAGAAACAAAAGAGTAAAGTTTCTATATTATATAGCAGAATACCTTCAATACATCAAGGTATTAAAACAGCTTTTAAACAGGATATGAAAAGCACTGAAAATAGAATATGTACACTGACAAAATTCACCACCTTGAAATTAAGAATTTCTGGAAAGGAGTATAGTCGAGGTTCTCCAGAGAAACAAAACCAGCAAGATGTGTTTGTACATGTATATATATGTGGTCAAATTAATTGTAATATCTTCATACTATAAACAATGTAAGTATACATTGATAGATTGGATCAGTAGAATGGATTAATACATTTCAGCAAAGATACACAAAGAAATTGCATGTGGCAATGGAGAGGAACGAATTCAGTCATCTCGAAAGTTTATGGCTAAATTTCAGAGCACAACATGGAGCAGAAGAAACCATACGTATAAGCGCTCATATGTTGTAATTCCATAGAGAGAGAGTTCCTCAGGCAGAAGAATGGGAATCACGGTGTTTGGGATTACATGCCAAGGTGAGATAACTGCATATATCATGAATGAGAAACATATCACAGATGTCAGTTACCTTTGAAGAAGGAAGTTGGAGATAATCTTGGAAATGGAATGCGTTACAGGTGCTGGTGATAGTCTGTGTCTTGCCCTGAGTGGTAATGACACAGGTGTCCTTTTATAATGAACCACTGCTGTTTAAAGAGTCTGGACTCACACAGCTCTGGTTTTGAATTCTGGCTTTCTTAAAATTAGGCTGATAACTCCTCGGCTTCTGAGTGTCCCTTATCTGTATAAAGAGTGTGTGGGGAGTGTGTGGGTTGTCTTACAAGGCTGTGAGGGATGACCACATTTGTAGGCTCCCCAACCCAGATGTTCCCCAAAATATGATTTCCTCTTCCCACTTCCACTGCCTTCCCATCAAGGTACAAACACAACTGATACTCTTATTTGGAACGCAGTGTGCGGGGAGTGGGGCTGAGAGGTTTTCAGAGTGAAGATGTGAGGGGGCACTGCCTTGCTAGAAAGATTGCTTTTGTTCCGGAAAGTTTTCCACAGGGAGGTACTGACTCCACAAAGTTACAGGGATCCAGAATCCCAACTCTAACTTTAAAGGTCAGACCTCAGATTTTTGTTCTTATAGACAGAAGCAATGGATTGCACATTTGTAAACTTTTAGTTGATGGATACACAAATCGAATAATAATGTTAAGAAACATGAAGTATTTTGAAGGAGAATGAATATGAAAGGTGACAGAGTGTGGAGAGGGATCTTAAGTGGGGGGCACATGGCAGGGAAATCCTCTAGACACAGAAGGTCTTATCTGAGACCTGACTTTTCTGAGGAGTGAGTCTTGCAGACACATAGAGGAAAGGAATTCCAGGCAGAGGGGGAGAGAAAGACTTAGTGTGTTTTGGGGACAGCAAAGAGCCCAGTAGTAGACAGAATGAGTGATGGTGTGAGCCGGAGCAAAAACCAGATGGTGGATTGCCTGGCTCCGTGAATTCTCCTCTAAGACAAAGGCTCCAGCGTCAGGTAATCATCTTTCTTACCTTACTCCAGTCTCTGCGACAACGCTTTAACTCTGCTTATGTCTCTAACTGCAATTGCCTTAAAATTTTTTTCTTGTGTCTTTTGCAAATATTTTCTCCCAGCCTGTGGCTTGTCTTCTCATTTTCTTGACATTGTTCTTTGCAAAAACTTTTTTGTTTGTTTGTTTGTTTTAATGAGGTCCAGCTTGTCCATTATTTCTTTCATGGTGTTGTATCTCAAAAGCCGTTGTCGTACCCCAAATCATCTTAGGTTCTATCTTAGGAATTTTGCAGCTTTGCATTTTACATTTAAGTCTGTGATGTGTTTTGAGTTAATTTTTGGGAAGGGTGTAAGGTGTATGTCTAGATTTGTTTTTTGCATGTAAACGTTCAGTTGTTTCAGCACCATTTGTTGAAAAAGCTATCTTTGCTCCATTTGCCTTTACTCCTTTGTCATTGATCAGTGGACTGTGTCTATGTTGTTCTATTTATTGATTCTATTTTCTGTTCCGTTTATCTATTTGTCAATTTTTTCACCAATACTACATTGTCTTAATTATTGTAGCTCTATAATGTCTTAGAGTAGAACGGTGTCAGTTCTTGGACTTTTTTCTTCTCCTTTAATATTATGTTTGCTATTCTGGCTCTAATTTTTTTTCAAAATGTTTGTTAGAGAGATCTTGCTAAAGCCATTGAATATTGCCTGTGTCTTCCATCCTACAGCCTTGTTTAGTATTGGTTAGGCTACTGCTGATAAAACAATTTCAGTAGCTTATTCCAGACGGTCTCAGCACTGACCCTTCTCTTCCAACTTGACCTGTGTAACTCAAGCCAAGTGGGTGTATCTCAGCATATTCTATTTTTATCATCAGTGGATAGATTGATTCATTCATTGTTCAACAATTATTATTGTTAAAAATACTCCAGGCTCTGTTGTAGGTTGTGTCATCAAACACAAATGTCAAGTTTCCTACCATCTTGAAACATATTTTAATGGGGGAGAATATTGTAAAGATGTATAGTGTATTATAAATAATATTATTTGGGGAAGGTATTTCCTAAAATTTCCAATATATAGGGTAATATGTTGAGACTTGGTAAAATAAGTCATTTTGCAGTTATTTTCTCAAAGAAATGGTTTACATTCAGGAAAATGTCTCTTTTCTTATACCAGTGGGTTAGGTGACCATAATGTCTAGTATGCCAAGGATAGTCCTGGTTTATACGGCTGTCTCATTGCTATTAACAATAATATCCCTTCAACACAGAGTTTGGAAAACAAGTTACAAAGTTGTTCTAACAATAGGGTTCTTTTTTTAGCCCTAGACCAATAACGTCGTTACTAGTAGTTTACATGAGACTTATAGTCAGTTCAGCTATAACACTTGTTGTGAAAGCTAGAATTGGTTCGGACACTGCTGCTACATTAGGGAACAATTTAAGCATAACACTAATTTCATCATTGATTAAATGCAATTTATAAAGAAATTTCAGCTGAACCGGGCCCCAAAGAAATACAGAAAACGTACACGTTTCAAACATCTACGACCATCTTACCGCCTGGGTGATAAACCACACCTGTCCCAAACTGGAGTTGGAATTTTCTGTCTGATTCCAGCTACGCCTCCTCCCACCGCTTCGCAATAACTCGTAAACCAGAACCCTTCGGAAGCCCCAAACTGTAAGTAATCTCCAGGATTTTTTCAAAGTAAAATGCCATATTTTCTGTAATATTTATGGCTTTCTTAGCCATTTAACGTGTAAAACTGTGTTACCATTTTCCTTAGACCCCCACCTTCTTATTATGTTATGTCACTCTTCATTATTTTTGTGATGAAGCTTTCAAGTCCCGTACCCCCAACCACATTTTTTCTATAAGTTCTATGGTGTTTACTGCACAGACTTGCACGATGTGGTTCTTCTGAGGTAACACACATCTCATTATAGCAGAACTGGCTACAGTTCATCATCGAGTCAACAATACATTCCTTTGTTCAACAGCAAATGTTTATTAAAACCTCCATGACTAAAATCCATGAGTCTGAATATGTTGTTTGTGTCTAACTAATAAGTTTCATGATTAACTGCTCTTGCTTTCCTGGACAGCAATTAGACTCCAAGCTCAGTTCTTAGCCCAGCAATGGGATCGGGAAATTGGAAAGTAAGCACTACAAAAATAAGCTTTAAATTCCCACTATGCTTTAGCTAATTGACTTAATCAACTTAGCATTTAGTTAAACCCCATAAGATGGGTTTATAACCCCATTTTTACAACTGAAAAAACAAAGCTTTAACTTAGTGTTTTATGTCATACACATTCATACAATTATGCACAGTGTATGTATTCTTACATTTATGACCTGGTAAGATTAGATGTTCAGCCGTGGTCTATCACTTCATCTCCATAGTGGCTTCTATATTTGTTTTCTGCACAATTTGTTTAGATTCTCATCAATTAGCACAACTCTTTATAAGGAAAAAATGTTTTTAAAATAAATTTTGCGGATGAGGAGGTAATACGTCATTTTAACTCTGTGGCTGGTTGCTGCAAGAATGAATCACTTTGATAGTTTGAAAACATAAACCCAGCAACTACCAAGTTTAAGTCATCTTGATATTCTGGTGTCTGTTACAAAACTTGATTTCAGGGAAGAAAAGGGAGGGAGCAAAGGAGGAAGATAGGAAGAGAAACAAAGGCATAAACAAGAATGGAAGTGGATTAATAAATACCACTTATCTGTAGCTGATATTCCATTTCTCAGTTCCTCCCTATCTGGGTCATCTGCATGTGGGAAGCAGCCTGCTTTCCTTGACAGAGTAAATTACCTTGATTATTCATGCTGAGGAATCCCAGGACTCACTCCTTGTAATACAAAGGATTCTATGGTCTCTCGCTAGTCTTTCAGATCTAGAAAAGCATGCAGACCACGAAGGTTAATTACAATATGTGACTAATTGTGTTTCTTTGTCCTGTACCACACGGAAACAATGGAATGAATGTGCCTATAATTAAGGCTTGGAAATGCACCACTGAATAGCCCATGAAAGTCTCATGATGGAGGAGGCCTCAGATGAAGAGAAATCATTCTTTTCCTCTTTCAAAAAATTATATGCGTATATATATACACACAAAGAGCTGTTAGCAACCAGTATATTCTTAAGATTCTAGATCTGTTGCTTTTAGAACAGTCATTGTTGGACTTGCAATAGTTAGAAGTGGGAGAAACTTGGTTTCTTAAATAATAATAATAATGACATTATCACAATAATTTAGAGTGAAAATAGGTCTCTCTGTTCTCTTGGAGAGTATACCTTGACCCATCAGTTAATTCATCTTTTATTTATAATTATGATGTCATCTTGCATGGCCAAAGTAAAGCTGCACATTTATGTAGCTACATTGTGGAATAGCGTATGCATTAAAATTAAAGAAATACGAAATATGTATACAGAAATAAAAAGGACACTGATTTTTGTTTCCTTTAAATCCAATTGCATTCAATGTCACTAAGCTTCAACAATCTCTCTCCCCATTAATGTGCAAGAAAACAGCATTGGAAATAAAGCTAGCTGAGTATCAATTGTATCCTCTTGGAGATGTCTGTTATAAACAAAAGGAGAAATGAAATTGTCCACTTAAAGAAGCCAATTATTTTTGGAGGCTCATTGTGTGAATGGAAGCCATTTTAGCTGCATAGTAGTATTTATGTAAACAAGCCCCCAGGCTTCAAAGAACCAACTTTACAGATGCCCTCAAGTGAAGTGGCTAAATGGTGTGATTTCAAAAATGAAAGACTTTGAATATGTGATTAGCTGGCTGTTTCTCAGGCAGTCATTTGCTCCATCTAGCTGTGAATTCACCTGACTTTCTCTTTGAATATATGTATTCCATACCCATAAATAGCAATGCAGAGCATTTTCTAGGTTCTTCAAGTAGTGAATCTGTGACCATTTTTGTTCTTATCAATTAGCTGCTTGATCTGAATACATTCAGTGGTGGGTTCTGCTGAACTAAGAAAAGTGCAGTTCCAGGAGCTGTAAGAGGTATTGATTGAATTACATTTCCCCAAAGCATGTATGTGTTAACTCTCCCTCTCCCGCTCACTGAGCTGGCCTGGAGCGGTGCGTGCTAACAGGCGAGCTGGGTATTGCATCAGTGTCGTCACAGCTGGAGACACAACTTGTGATAATTGCATTTGACTTGGGTCTGATCCTGTGCAACGGGTACAGTTGATCGTTGTCCCTGGTTTGCACATTGGAAAGGAGGCTCTGAGAGGTTAAACTGTCATGATAAGTTGATGTACCATTTTCCAGCAGTCCCAGAGTCCAAATCCTTATCTGTCTGAATTCAGACCATAAAAAAGCAAAGTGGCTAAAGACAACGGGCCTGAAGTCAGATTTCCTGGTTTTGAGATCTGGTTGCAGTGCTTACCAGTTCTTGGCCTTGGACAGGTCGCCTGAAACCTTAGATCTCAGTTTCCAATCAATCAAATGGAATTATTAGTCTTACATGGTGGGGATGGCGTGAGAAGTCAGTGAATTTAGGCAGGTTGAAATCATAGGACAGTCTCTGTACCTAGCATGATAGACTACATAGTCCATCTAGCTAAAAAGGCTTCTATTCACACGATGAGCCTCCAAAAATTATTGGCTCCTTTATGTGGACAATTTCATTTCTCCTTTGTTTATAACAGACCTCTCCAGGAGGATAAAATGTAAGAATTCAGTAAATATTGATATTTTTAAAAAATTTTACGTTCTGCATTGTATTTTAGAACTTTCAAAGGAATTTCATTTAATCCTTAAGGTAAACTTGAAATCAGTGAATATTCTTACCCAGGTTTGTACATCACTGTGGAGGGAGGAAAGCGGAGAAAGGAGGGAAGATACTCATTTTCTATCTGAAAATAACAGGTCACTGTCACTTATAGGTCCTTTGTGTGTTTTAATTCCCTAATCAGCTCAGCATCTGTATTTGCTAAGAAAACACCTTGAAGTTGGGAAATAAAGTCGCTTTGCTAAGGTCACATGGCTGTATGTGCAACACAACCAGAATTTGGACCCAGTTTTAAATGACTTCTAATTCTCTACTCCTTTGGCCCATGGACCAAATTTGTCCCACTGCCTGTTTTTGTATGACCTGCAAGCTGAGGGTGGCTTTTACACTTTAAATGGTTGAAAAATGCACTGAGAGAAGACTACTGCATGACTTGTAAAAACTATCTGAAATTTAAATTTTGGTGTCCATAAATAAAGTTTTGTTGGAACCCAACCACAGTCATTCATTTACATACTGGCCGTGGCTGCCTTTGCTCCACAATCTTAGAGTTGAGGAGTTGCAACAGAGATCTTACGATCTCCCTTTTTAAGTCCAAATAGTATCACATTGTATGTGTGTCGCAGATTCTGTTTAGCCATTTATCATTTCCATTTACAGAGCTTCAGACGTGGGGGCTTTACAAATACAGCAGGCAGAGGAAGAAGGATTCAAGCCGGGGTGTTCTCAGGCAGAGGCCTGCCCTTTCAGGGACGGCTCACCATCTCCCTGCCAGGTGAGACTCAGAGACTCTCTCCAGGACCATCTGAGTCTCGATGTGCATTTCTTCCCTCACTCCCCTGGCTTGAACTGCATCCTCTTCCTTGGCTTCTAAACCTTCTCTCTGAGCCGGCAGAGGATTGCTGCACCCAAAGGGTCTGACTTATCCCTGCGGGGAGCAATTTACTGGACAAGGGTCAGTGATGGGCTCCCCAGAGGGTCAATGTTCTATTAAAATCATGAGAGAATAGAACTCCAAGGGACATCTGACCCCAGGCCTCATTTTACAGATGAGAAAACTGAGGCACAGAAAGAGAAAATAATTCCCCAAAGACACACAGAAAAAGCCAGAACTCTAAGCCAGAGCTCCAGATGGCCTGGCCTGTGCATTTCCCTCTAGATCCTCAACCTGCAGAGGAGATTCCAGGGGTAGCCAGAGGTGGGGGAAATAACAGCATGTCCACAGGACTTACTGTCACAACATCTGCCTACTTCCATGTTTAACTGATAAGAGCACATGCAGACCAAAGAGGACAGGCTTAAATGAAGATATAAATTCTTTACCTTCATTTCTGGCAAGATTAGCTGCCCCTCCCACCACCCCCCTCTCTAAAGAAGAGAGAGAAGGATTCATAACACTTCTCTTGACATTCTTCCCACTCTCAATTTAGTTTTCTTTCCAAACTATCAGCATCCTCTCGGCATCTGTATTTCCCCTGCCATGTGTGATTACATCAGAAACTGCCTTTTCTTCCATCTACTTTCAGCCATGAAGGACCATGCAGGAACTGTGCTCTGTCTGCACACAGAAAGCATTGCCTTTGTCATTAGATCATCTGCAAATGCTTTGATTGGTTGGTTTATTGTTGTCATTGCTACTTTCTTTTCCTCCCTCCCTCCCTCTCTTCTTTCCGTCCTTTCTTTCTCTTCCCCTCCCTTGTATATTGTAGATTTTCTATAACAAATTTTAGTAGATTTCCAACAAGGAAATACCTTATTTTAAATTTTAAGTGGCGTTTATCTAAGAAAGGATCACCAGTAATTCTCTGTAGAAACACAATGTTTGTGTATGGGGTGTGGGGGTGTAGCACAGAGAGTGCATTCAGCTAAACAAGGAAAACTAGTGTTGGGTATAGAAAAGGGTTGATGTAGATGGTGAAGTGTGCTAATAGTTAAGTTGCATGATTTTTTAGTATTAGGACACAGTGATAATTTAGCCTGGCTGCTGTCAACGAATACAGGTAGCTCCTCCTCCTCCTCCTCCTCTTCCTCCTTCTTTTCTCTTTCTTTCTTTCTTTTTTTTTTTGGATGCTTTTTTCTCACCCTCCCACAAGTTCTTTGTGGCTGAGACTAGACCTTGTTTATCTCAACCCTCAAGACCTAGCCAGGAGCTTGTTGACTGAAGGAGGACCCTGTGCCTCTTCAGACCCCCTTTCCTTCTCTTGCTTCCGCTGTAGAGGTGGAGGTAGACGCATCCTCCTTTCCCAGGTAGGTGCATGTGGCACAAGTTAGCGGAAAGAGACATAAGTAGAAATTCACCGTGGGATGTCTGGAGGCTAAATCAACCCATCTGCTTTCTGCTCCTACGTAAACTTTATGGCTGAGACATGCAGAACAACTTATGTCTGTGGCAGAAACCCCCAGAAGGTATGAGATACAAAGGTCCTGATTTGGTTAAATCACAGCATGTCTACCACTATCCATCTGCCATCACACTTTTTGGCTTGTGAGGAGAGTAAGTCTTTGCTCAAGTAAAATTTTGGATGCCTTCTATGTGCCAAGCACTCTCCTAAGCAAGACAAGGAGATATTTTACTACATGCATCTAAAAGCATCCCCAGCTAATGAACGGTACACTTCTCTTTGTTTGTACAAATGACTCAGCCCTGAACTGAAGGTTATCCTGACTCTGTTTGAAAGAACCTACTATCCCTGACACAGTCTGTGGTGCATGAGCATGATACCACTGTCTGTAGAAACATCTAATGCACCCGTGGTAGCATCTTCATGTTCATGAACTATAGCCACAGCCTTGATCATGTATGAACTTCACAATCCTGAGGCTGACAGGGTGGGTAGCAATTTACCCAGTTAATAGATCAAGACAATAAGAGAAACAAAACAAATATAAACGACATTCCCTAGGTTATGAAGACAGTGATGGGAAAATTCAAGCCCCTCCTTCTTCTTGTGCTAAATGTTTAGTCAGTTACCGAACATGACAGGAAGGAAGCACGAGTACCATTTGGCATAAGTGACACTGCTGGTGTCCCCTGACTCGAATGATCTGATTTTTACAGGAACATCTCATTCACAGCCATTCAGTCTCAGCTCCTGTGTTCAATGCCCTTGACAAGTAGGTGTATTTTCAATTGGTGTCATTTGAACAAATCTCTTTGCTTTCAAACTAGATGTCTACAGGTTCAGTCTGTGAGAGTCCAAGTAGTTTATTTCACTTTCATTCAAAGTCGGTAGAAGAAAGTGGGGTATTCATTTCTCGTAGGATGTCTGCAAGCTTGAAGTCATGTTGACCTCTGTTCCAGAAGCTGTGTTCTCCCATCAGAGGTCTTTGCTAAAAAAAACCATTTCTCCTTGTGGCCCCCTGTGTGCCCCACCGTCACTGGGTATTTGTAGCATCTGAAACTCTGCCGGCAGTGGTCATTTCCCTCCCTCTCCCCAACATAACATTATCTCTTATAAAATATCCTGTATTCAAATCATACTATTGTTCTCCCCAATGACAATCTGCTGTATAACAGCCCAACCCCCAGGAGATCTCAATTCCAGAGTTTAAAGTGTGGGTTAGAACAGAATGGGGAAGACATACCATGTATCTTGCCCTGGAATCTAGGCAAAGGTCAAGAATAAAAGCAAAGGTGAATGTCAAAAAAAAAAAAAAAAATTACCAAATGAGAAACACAGACAGTAACCTTGACTAGAGTACAAAAATGACAAGAGATCATTGAAACTTCAAACCTTGGGGAAAAATCTTAGTAAATATATGATTAAATTATATCTAAAATAAGATTATAACATATATAATATGTGTGTGTGTATACATATACGAGTATTATAGGCTTGTAAAAAAGCATAAGCAAAGGCCCAGTGGTAGGAAAGTGCACGGTGTATTTGGAGGAGTTGATATGACCCACCGAACCTCAGTAGTTAATATGAAAGAACATTGTAAAATCAGATTTGAAAGTTGAGTAAAGACCACAGGCTGAAAGCTGTTGAATGACAGGGCTAGGAGCTGGACACATGTGCTGTGGGCAGTGGAGGATCTTGGGAATGTTTGGGCACGGTGGTAAATTGCATGTAGCAGAGAGCTGGAAGCCAAGTATCAATACAACGGCCTGGATAGGAAGCAGTGGGTGAAGACTAGAAATACACAGATCTCCCCTGGGCCAGGACACATTTTATTAGACAGTTCCTCTTAGTCCAATAAAAACCAACACATCTCATACAGGGTCTCAAGCATCCTGACAGTGGCTCGTGTTTACAGTCCCTTGCTTCTAGGAAGCAGCAAGCCTCCCAACTCCCTGACCTCTTGCTTAACTTTGAACTTGCAATTCAGAGTGAAACCCAGGGACCACCATTTCATGGGGCTGTTAAAGAGACGTAAAAGAATGTTAATGGTTCCCAACCTGCGTAATGAGCTCCATAAAGGAGAGGGAGGGGCAAAGGCAGCAGGAACAAGGAGGAAAGAATGGAGACTTTTTAGCTGCCCTGGTGAAATTCCTGGAGGGTGACTCTAACTGAAACTTAAAGACCCTAAAAGGACTTGAGTGATTCAATTTTAGTGTAACAGTGCTCAGGCTCTTCATAACCAGATACTGGAGTTCTATAGGATCGCAATCTTTAATTTTCCTTAACAGAAATGGAAAAACAAAACTTTGCAGTTTTGAATTTTTATCAGAGGTTCTGTGGCTATTAGAAATGCACTCTGTCCAACCCAGAGGCAGAAGAGGGCCTCTTGGGTAGGTGTAGGTGGCCTGAGGCCTAAGGCGGGTAGAAGGACACTTACAGCTGAGAGCCCAAGGAAACAAAATTATTATTATTAATTCTATTGATCTGGTCCATTCTGTGGTCTGTTCTAGCTTTTTGTTGTTGTTGTTAATTAAGATCTTAGTCCTAAGCAATCTACATGTTTTATAACGTATTTTCTATTCTATTTTCCTTCTATTTTTATTTTTACCCTTTTTATATATTTCTATTTCTAGCTAAGTTTTTTGTGGTCCTGATTTTATCTCTCCTATCTTCTTTTCTTCTTTATCTTTTATACATTTCTATTTTTTTCTTTTTCTTTTCATATTTCCAGTCGTACTACACTCTTCTGTTGCTCTGTCTTCTATCCTTTTTTAGTTTATTTTATCTTAATATACTTTTAATCAATATTATTGGTCTGCTCTGTTTCCTTGATGTATTCTCCAGATGACACACTGCTTTGGTTTTTCTTATTAGGTTTTGTCTTTACCTTAGTTCTAATTATAATTGTTTGGTTTTGTTTTGGGGATCTTCAGTCTGTCTGGTTGTTCTCTTGCTCTATGATATTTGAACCTCATTTTCACAATTTCCCTGGTTTTGTGTTTGTATGTGTGTGGTTTTTTTTTTTTTTTTTTTTTCTTTTTTTTTTTTTTGGTTTTGAATTTTTGTTGATTTTCTCTCTGATTGTCTGATTGCATTCTGGGGTTCTGTCCTGTTTTTCTAGTGCTTTATGTTCTACTGGGTTTGGTATTTCTGTGTCTTATGCATGTACGTGTTTCCTTGATTTAGTATTTGTTTGACTTAACCCTTTGCCATCAGTCTGGGGCTTAGATATTCTTTTTTAATCCCCTTTATTGCCAGGACAAGCAACCTGTGAAGTCTGGATTACTTGACCAGAAGTCAAGTTGGAGGCTCTGGGGAGGGAGCACTGAATCCAGGATGTTAGACCACTAGAGAGTCCTCAGCCACAGGGAAGATTAACCACAGAGAATTCTCACGGAGCTCTCTATCAGAGTCTAAGACTCAGCTTCACCTGACTGTCTGCAACTGCCAGTACTGGATACCTCATACCAAACTACAAATAAGACAGGAACACAAACCCACCCATCAGCACACAGACTACCTAAAGCCATATTAAGCTCACAGATACCCTAAAACACACCACCTGACATGGCCCTGCTCATCAGAGAGAAAAGACTCAGATTCACACACCAGAAAGCAGGCACCAGACCCTCCCATCAGGAAGCCTACTCAAGACACTTGATCAATCCCAACACAAGGGGCAGAGAGCAGAAACAAGAGGAATTCCTACTAGGCAACATAAGAAAAGGAGACAGCAAGTACTATAAATTAGACAAAATGAGAAAACAAAGAAATACCTTGCAGGCAAAGGAGCAAGATAAAAACCCACAAGACCAAATAAATGAAGAGGAAGTAGGAAAATTGCCTGAAAAGAATTCAGAGTAATGAGAGTAAAGATGATCAAAATCTTCAAAACAAAATAGAGAAAATACAAGAAAAATTTAATAAGGACCTAGAAGAACTAAAGAGCAAACAAGCTGTAATGAACCACATAATAACTGAAATTAAAAATACTCTAGATGGTATAAACAGCAGAATAACTGTGGCAGAAGAACAAGTAAGTGAGTTGGAAGATAGAATGGGGGAAATAACGGCCACAGAGCAGGAAAGAGAAAAAAGAATAAAAAGAATAGAAGACAGTCTCAGAGACCTTGGTGACAACATTAAGCACATCAGCATTTGAATCATAGGCATCCCAGAAGAAGAAGAAAAAAAGAAAGAGTCTGAGAAAATATTTGAAGAGGTTACAGTGGAAAACTTCCCCAACATAGGAAAGGAAATAATTCATCAAGTACAAGAAGCGCAGAGTCTGATACAGAATAAACCCAAGGAGAAAAACTCCAAGGCACATATTAATCAAACTAATGAAAATTAAACACAAAGAAAAAATATTAAAAGCAGCAAAAGGGAAGCAACAAATAACATATGAGGGAAAACTCATAAGGATAACAGCTCATCCTTCTGCAGAAACTCTGCAGGCCAGAAGCGTGTGGCAGGATATACTTAAAGTCTTGAAAGAGAAAAACCTACAGCCAAGAATACTCTACCCAGCAAGAATCTCATTCAGATTTGACAGAGAAATCAAAAGCTTTACAGACAAGCGAAAGTTAAGAGAATTCAGCACCACCAAACCAGCCTTACAACAAGTGCTAAAGGAACTTTTCTAAGCAGGAAACACAAGAGAAGGAAAAGACCTACCAAAACAAACCCAAAGCAATTAAGAAAATGGTAATAGGAACACACATGTCAATAATCACCTTAAATGTAAATGGATTAAATGCTCCAAACCAAAGACACAGACTGTCTGAATGGATACAAAGACAAGACCCTTCTGTATGCTGCTGACAAGAAACCCACTTCAGACCTAGGGACACATACAGACTGAAAGTAAGGGGATGGAAAAAGATATTTCATGCAAATGGAAATCAAAAGAAAGCTGGAGTAGCAATACTCATATCAGATAAAATAGACTTTAAACTAAAAAATGTTACAAGAGACAAGAAAGGACATTACATGAAGATCAAGGGATCAATCCAAGAAGAAGAGATAACAATTATAAATATATATGCACCCAATATAGGAGCACCTCAATACATAAGGCAAATGCTAACAACTATGAAAGAGGAAATCAAAAGTAACACAATCATAGTGGGGGACTTTAACACCCCACTTACACCAATGGACAGACTGAGTCGGTGGAATCAGGCTTCCTGACTTGAAGCTATACTACAAGGCTACAGTGATCAAGACAGTATGATACTGGCACAAAAGCATAAATGTAGATCAATGAAGCAGAATAGAGAGCCCAGAGGTAAACCCATGGGCACCTTATCCTTGACAAAGGAGGCAAGAATATATAATGGAAAAAAGACAGCCTCTTCAATAAGTGGTGCTGGGAAAATTGGACAGCTACATGTAAAAAATGAAATTGCAGCACTTCCTAACACCATACCCAAAAATAAACTCAAAATGGATTAAAGACCTAAATGTAAGGCCAGACACCATAAAACTCTTAGAGGAAAACATAGGCAGAACAGTCTATGACATACATCAAAGCAAGATTCTTTTTGACCCACATCCTAGAATAATGGATATAAAATCAAGAATAAACAAATGGGACTTAATGAAACTTAAAAGCTTTTACACAGTGAAAGGAACCGTAAACAAGATGAAAAGACAACCCTCAGAATGGGAGAAAATATTTGCCAATGAAGCAATGGACAAAGGATTAATCTCCAAAATATACAAGCAGCTCATGCAGCTTAATACCAAAAAAGCAAATAACCCAATCCATAAATGGGCGGAAGACCTAAATAGACATTTCTCCAAAGAAGACATACAGATGGCCAACAAACACATGAAAAGATGCTCAACATCACTCATCATCAGAGAAATGCAAGTCAAAGCCACAATGAGGTATCACCTCACACTGGTCAGAATGGCCATCATCAAAAAGTCTAGAAACAATAAATGCTAGAGAGGGTGTGGAGAAAAGGGAACTCTCCTACACTGTTGGTGGGAATGTAAGTTGGTACAGCCACTATGGAAAACAGTATGGAGGTTCCTTAAAAAACTAAAAATAGAACTACCATATGACCCAGCAATCCCACTCCTGGGCATATACCCAGAGAAAACCATAATCCAAAAAGAAACATATACCGTAATGTTCATTTCAGCACTATTTACAATAGCCAGGGCATGGAAGCAACCTAAATATCCATCAATGGATGAATGGATAAAGAAGATGGGGCACATATATACAATGGAATATTAGTCATAAAAAGGAATGAAACTGAGTTATTTATAATGAGGCAAATAGACCTAGAGTCTTTCATACAGAGTGAAGTGAGTCAGAAAGAGAAAAACAAATACTGTATGCTAACTTATATGTGTGGAGTCTTAAAAAATGGTGCTGATGAACCCAGCAACAGGGCAAGAATAAAGATGCAGATGTAGAGAACGGTCTTGAGGACACGGGGTTGGGAGGGGGCAAAGGGGAAGCTGGGACAAAGTGAGAGAGTAGCACTGACATATACACACTACCAAATGTAAAATAGATAGCTAGTGGAAAGTTCCTGCATAACATAGGGAGATCAACGCGATGATGGATGATGCCTTAGAGGGCCGGGATAGGGAGGGTCAGAGGGAGTTGCAGGAGGGAGGGGATATGGGGATATATCTATAAACACAGCTGATTCACTTTGGTGTATGTCAAAAACTGGCAGGAGTATAAAGCATATTCCACTAAAGAGCTTTAATAAAAAATGCACTCAGAATCTCTGGCCAAGCAATGGTACCATAACGTTTATTGTATTTGGTGCTTAGGTGGTTGTGATTGAATCAGAATTGAATCCATATAGATCACACTCAGAGAAATTCTGCTTTGCCCTCCACTTACTGAGATCTGTCCTCACAAAGACCATTTTACAGAGATTTCGTGTAAAGGACACTCGAGGGGTTCAAAGACAATCCCAGAGAAATACATCTTGAGAGTGGTATAGCTGTTTCTTTTAAAATTTTTCATTTTTAAAATTTTTATTTATTTATTTATTGGGTGTGTTGGATCTTCGTTGCTGCACAAGGGCTTTGTCTAGTTGCGGCAAGCAGGGGCTGCTCTTCATTACAGTGCGCGGGCTTCTCATTGCTGTGGCTTCTCTTGTTGCAGAACACGGCTCTAGGCACACGGGCTTCAGTAGTTGTGGCACACGGGCTCAGTAGTTGTGGCTCATGGGCTTAGTTGCTCCACAGCATGTGGGATCTTCCTGGACCAGGGATCAGACCTGGGTCCCCTGCTTTGGCAGGCGGATTCTTAACCACTGTGCCACCTAAGAAGTCCCTTCATTTTTTATTTGAAGTATAGGTGATGTTCAATATTATATGTTACATGAGTATTGTATAATGATTCACAATTTTTAAGGTTACACTTCATTTATAGTTACTATAAAGCATTGGCTATTTTCCCTGTATTGTACAGTATATCCTTGTAGCTTATTTTACACCTAATTTGTACCTTTTAATCCCCTACCCCTGTACTGCCCCTCACCCTTCCCTCTCCCCACTGATAACCACAAGTTTTTTCTCTATATCTGTGAGTCTGCTTTATTATTATATTCACTAGTTTGCTGTATATTTTGTTTGTTATTTTATTTTATTTTTTATTGCAGTATAATCACTTTACAGCATTGTGTTAGTTTCTGCTGTACAACAAAGTGAATCAGCTGAATCTATACATATACCTGCATATCCCCTGCCTCTTGAGCCTCCCTCTCTCATCCTCCCCATTCCACCCCTTTAAGTCTTCACAAAGCATTGTATATTTTTGATTCCACATATAAGTGGTATCATACAATATTTGTCTTTCTCTGCCTGACTTATTTTACTTAGCGTAATACCCTCTAAGTCTATCCATGTTGCTACAAATGGCAAAATTTCATTTTTTTATGACTGAGTAGTATTCCATTGTATTAATATATACCACAGCTTCTTTATCTATTCATCTGTAGTTGGACATGTAGGTCGCTTCTGTATCTTGGCAATTGTAAATAATGCTGCTGTGAACATTGGGGTGCAGGTATCTTTTCGGATTAGTGTTTTTGCTGGCTTCCCACCCAAGTGCTACTTCTCTGTCTACTGTCTCCTAGTTTATAGGTGATGAAACCACCCCATCATCCCAACAGTTAGATTAGTGTCTATTTCAGAATTTAAGGACATGTTTCGAACTTTACAAGTCCTTGCTGCTTCCAGCTGCAGTTCTTTTATGAATTTCCCCAGACTTGTAATTTTTCGCTTGCTGTTGTCTGGCATTGCATTATATATTCTCACCTGAATTTTATATAAAAAAGTCCACTCCTACTGCCCTCTGAAATCCTTGCAGGGGATCACACGTGGCGTTTTGCTTATTATTTCTGTCATGATTTCAGGCACACAGTAGGTGTATGTATTTGAATTTGCAGGTGGAAGTACAGGAACTGAAGACAAGATGTGGGGGCTCTGTTCTCATCTCTCTTCACTGGGGCTCCTTGTCACTGCCCTCCTCCGCCCCCACAAGCACAGGCGACTCCTCTAATGAAGGAAGAGGGTCACGTGTGGGGGCAGGGACCTAGGTGAGGAGTTGGCGTTAGTTTGAACTCTCACCTCATCTTTTCTCCCTTCCTCTAACTGTAGGTTTTAAAGATGTATTTTAGCAAACAGCAGAGCTCTGTCTTCAAAAGGAAAAGGGACCTCTGAATAACACAGATAAAGGTGGAACTGCTCCAGGTGTTACTGAACCCCAGCACAGAACCTGCCGTGGCTGCAGGGCTCACCTTCCATGATGTTGACAGCTCTGAGGAGCACACAGGGAGGACTTCCAGGGCCTCAAGTTCCTGAGGGTGGGTACGGAATAGAAAGAGCAAGAGGACTAGGCCCCAAGGATCTGGGAGAGGGGTAGTTTCTGTTCCACTCGGACTAAAGTCACTTTTCACAGATCAAGTCACTTTGCTGAAGCTGAGTTTAACATTTAAGAACAGTCCTATTGTCTGTGATCAGGTGTCCTCCAGCTTTTCTAGTCTATGTCATAAATTTTAATGCATAGATGAGGTTAGTACCGGGGCTTAAAGATTCCTCTGTAGATTGTGAGCCCGCCTGACGGTGTCCACCCGTGTGTGTCCAGTGCTGGTCGTGTGGTAGACGATCAGGAAACACAGCAAGAAAGACTCTGAGTGCTTTAATCATGTAAAATGCAGATGATCCCCCAAGTCGTTCACACTTGATTTGGAAACGTTTCTTATGGTTGGCTTCATAACGTCAGAGAATGTTTTAATACGTGTGTTGTAAAACACCTAAATCATTGGTATGGATATTTGATTTGCATTCCTTCATGTTTAAAATTTGCCACTTATAATCTGTCAGTTTCTGTACATATACATCTACAAATAAGCTAGCACAATGCCTCATGCGTGACAACTGCTCAATGAATATTTGATAAATAGACATAAATATATGTATGTGCTTATAGGCAGATATGTTAATATGTGAATGTAGCTCTGTGTGTGTGTGTGTGTGTGTGTGTGTGTGTGTGTGAGAGAGAGAGAGAGAGAGAGAGAGAGAGAGAGAGAGATGATTCAACTCCCAAGCATGACGGTCTATGGTTAGTTAAGGAAAAAGCCCGATTAACTGATCCATGTTACAATAAATCTTTTATTCAATGCCGAGCTGACAGCTCTCAGAAAGCCAGGAGAAATGATTAATGAATGCTTAAAAGACAAATGCATGCTTTGTTTCCTGCTATTTATTTAAGTGGCCCACTTTAGCTTCCAATCAAGACTGAAATTAATGCATCAAACACTGAGAGCTCACACACTGAAAGCATGAGAAGGTGTATACAGTCAGGTACACATGCTCTTACACACACGTACTCACACACACACACACTGGCCGCCTGATGTCTGACCTTCACGTACACACATCCATAGCCAGTTGTGCTTGTAGAATAAAGAGCACGTGATGTGTTGTGAAAATAATTGTTGGATGTGCACACAGTCGTTCACGCTGAGTAAAAGCTCAGGATCCAAGGGGAGAGATGTTTGTGTTGGTGTCTCCGTGGCGTGGATGGGCCAAGACAGGGCCTCACCAATGGGCTCTTGATTCCCAGCTCAGGATGTTTCCAGTGTAACTTGCAGAGTTCTGGGCGTGTGTAACATCTGTCTATTTTAATTGCTGGGAAGGCTAACCCAGAGGGCTGTGGTCCAGCCTTCTGTCAGCTGGGAATGCAGCCATCTTCTACCTGAACAGACCCTGACTTTTCATCCCTTCTTATGCTCCACACTTCACGCTAGAAGTTGCAGAATGGGATCTCCTCTAGGTCAGACTTCAGCTTTCCCTTAGGGAA
The DNA here is from genome assembly GCF_030028045.1 of Hippopotamus amphibius kiboko. NCBI lineage: Eukaryota > Metazoa > Chordata > Mammalia > Artiodactyla > Hippopotamidae > Hippopotamus > Hippopotamus amphibius. Next base: position 169,299,560 of record NC_080190.1, read on the forward strand.
CATGATACTTCAGGTTTTGGTTCAGAGGCTTTATGCCTCTCCAGGTCAGTGCATCTTCTGATTCACTTCACTTCTAGCACCCCGTTCTCTGGCAGAAGCCATGATTCCAGTCATGACCTGTTAGCCTCACTCTGGCTCTGAAAATTGAACCCAAACACCCAAAAGGTCCGGGAGTGGCCTATCAAGGAGTTCAGTGTGACACAATGAGCAGCAGGACCTTCAAAGACTATGACTAAAGCCCAGAGAGGGAGGAAACGCCCAAGTTCATACAATGAAATTGATTTCAAAGGCCTGGGTCTTCTCACTCCTATTGACATCGAGCTGTATTTCAGAATTTCCTTTTTTTTTTTAAGCCTGCAAATACGCCTGTGTAGAAAATCCAATTTCCCTTCAGGCAAGAATAAAAGAGTAGCTCTCTACTCACCTAGCTGGGCACTCCAATGATTATTCCACTGAGAAAGCTAAAAGCTACTGATATTTGCAAGAAAGAGGAGCTGCTAATTTCTAATTCACGCTCTCTCTCTCCCATCCTCCCTACCTCCCTCTCTCTTTTCCTCTCTTTCAATAAAGAGGATCTAATTACTGCAAAATACTAGATTCCATTCTCATTGACAAGTTTGAGAAAATGGGGCAAAACATCTGATTCAGCCCCCAGCCTCGCTCCTGGTCTGTGACTAGCATTCCACCATCCAGATGGGTTCCTAGAGCTTTGTAATCAGCAGCCTGTTAACTCTGTTCATGCTGAAGTCTTTTCAGTCTCTCTGGCAAAAAGGGAAATGAATCAAGTCACCTGTGCCACCTAAAGACTGTCACTTGCCATCTGGCTCTATAAGAACTAAGTCATTAGCCTCTGCAGTTATGACCTTCAGCACAGCCTGAAAGGAAATCAGGGCAGAGATCAGGAATGAGACGCTCTGTGCTCTGGGAAAACTGTCAGAACAGCCCTTCAGAGAGTTAGATATTTTAAGGAGAAAATTTGATGAACCCAAATTCTTGCATCTTCCCATACATAGAAAAGCAGTAAAATCATTCAGTATTATCTGTTTCTCGTGACTAGCAGCAGCTAAGCCCCTGCCTCCTGCTGAGAGATGCTGCTATGCTACTAAATTTTCGAACTTCCAAATAATTTCAGGTTCTAGGTGCCAGATTTTCCTATAAGGCAATTAAAAAAAGCAAATCTCTTTTGATTACTTGTCATATATTCGCAACTGTGCTAGATGTCTTTGGTTAACTCAAGGACTGGTTCAGAAAACACAAGTCAACAAGTAGCTAGGACATAATAAGCCAAGTTCAGCAGTCAGGGAAGGTACAGGTGCCAAGGAGGCCAGGAGCAGAAGGACATTCATTGTATCGGTAACTGTGTAGGGCAGCTCAAAAAAAGATTAAGGAAGAGGAATTAATATTAGAGATGAAAAGATGTAAGTCTTATCATGGGAAGGGGAGAAAAAGCCTTCCAGGCTGAGATAACAGCATGTGAAAGGGGGGATGACAGCGCATGATTTGGTGGAAAGAATGATGAGGAATCAGATGTAACTGGGAACAAGCCCTCACTTGGTTTCGTTGAGCTGTTTTCCCAGTGACTCAGGCTCTGCAGATATTCTACACGTCATTAGAACCACCCAACTTGGGCTTCTAACACTTTCCTGATAAAAGGGAGTAAATGTGAGATGAGATTTGAAATGGACACTCTCCAAACTCAGGACCTGATAGCCTGGTCCCAACAACAGGATTCCTAGAAGGTTCCTCTCTGCTCAGCGACTTGGCCTCCAGCCCTACCCACACCTCACACTCCAGGATCTGATGTGTCTCTCCTTTTCTCTCCGTGGCACGTGGTTCAGTCTCTGGAACTGAAGTTCTGCCAGTGCCCCTCTCTCTGACCTAGGTCTTTCTTCCTTGGTGGTTTCTTGTTAGTTTTGCTCTTTTTTTTTTCTTTTTTCTTTTTGTTTCTTTCTTTTTTAAGATCCCTAAGCTTCATAGCCCTGTCCCTGTTCTCTTATCTAATTAACATCAATTCTGGAACTTACAAGAGATTTTATTTTGGGAGAAACATTGATATTTGAAAATCTATTGCAAAATGGAATTTGGTGAAACCTGTTTCCGTCTCTGTCTCTTTCTCTGTCTCCCTTCTTCCTTCTTCCTTTCTCTCTATTATGTATTTTATTTGAAATTCCCCACGATTCCTTGATACGTTTGGATGTTTAAGGTTGTTTGCAGCAAACTCCCCCAAGAAAGCCCACCTGAGGGGAGGTATGGAATTTATGAAGCGACTTGGAATTGACCTAGATGAATCCTTTGCCCTTGTATCATCCTGATGTCTCATTATCCTTACAAGTTATTCCAGTTTTCCCAGTAAGATTCAGAGGGATTTAGATAGCTAATAATTTTAATCAATAAATTTAAGTTCATGAAGATGGACCTATCTGTATTTTTTAGGTAGAGATAATAACAATATAGAAAAAAAAAAAAAAACAATTACCATGCTGGTTTTCAGTTAGAAAATATAATAAGTATTTCTCTAGAGCTTAAGTTCTCTCAGTCTCTATAAATCTTTTTCTTGTATCTCGGTGGTCAATCGAATGAAATGATTCCTCCTATAAACTGTGCTGGGTTTTAATTACAGCTGGATCGGTGGTGGATTGGAACTAAATGCCTTTCACAGCCAGACCATATGTCAGAGCTGGCAGGCACCCTGGATGCCAGTTACCTGGATATCTTGCAGTCTGTGCAGTGTTGGCCAAAGGCCTGTTTCTGAGCTTGAAACTTTCATTTTGGCTGCTCATCCGTAGATGTGCGAAAGATAACACATATAAGCGGTCTCCCAAGGAATGCAAATCTATATTCATAGAGAAAATGCTGTTGTCTGCCTCAGTTCCACCCTGGACTTTCCTAGATTCCCCAATTGTACATATCAATGGGGTCTCACCTATAGGTTCAAGTTCATTATAGTTCCTGACCCTACTGCAAAGTATACCAAGAGCTGAAACGAGTACAGATCTATCATCCTAAATTTTTGGTATCTCTTATGGCTTGGCCGAGCCACACATCAAAGAGAAAAAAGAAACTACCATTTCTTGCCACTAATTCTCATATTAGCCAGAGAAGCTCGCAAGATTAGGAAAAATGCCAAATCACATCACCAGTTAGAAAGGACGAAGGATTTAAATCTGTGTCTGATTCTAAACCTGTACTTCTCCCAGCAGAGGGTCCTGTCCTGAGGCTCAGAATCCTCATTCCTCCTCAGCTTGGCCAAGTTCAAAGAGAGTGGTGTTTCTCTCAGAAGGACAGTTTAGGGTTCTTGCTTTAGTTGTGACTAGAGCTTTGCTAAGGACTCGGTGTACACGCTCCAGGAGGAAGAAAATTTTCTCTGCCCTTCTAGGTTCTTCTGGCTGGTCTAAGAGTTAAATTGACATGAGACATTAACAGGCAAAAAGTCAAACACAAGTTTAATAACATATACACTTGGGAGAGACCCAGGAAAACTGAGTAACTTGCCAAAATGGAGGAAATCCTCGTGTTAAATACCATCTTCACCTGAAGACAAGAGAGGCTGTTGGGGTAGTGGTTTGGGACTTTGACGGGGATTCAGGCAATTTGCATGGAGACGGAGAAGCAAATGCTGGGCGATGCAGAGACAGTGGGACCCAGAATGGACTATGATCTCCAGGCCCTGACTCGTTCCCCCACCACACTTAGCCCATGTCCTTTGCAGATATCCCAGTGATAGATCTGTTCCTGAACAGACCCTCTATCCAAATTCTTTCAGGCAGTTAGGGGGAAGATCAAAGTTTCTTTCTGAGTCTTTTGGGCCTTGATTGTTTTCAGCTTGAAATAATCCACATGCCAAAGAGACACTGGGGAGGGGGCTACAAATTTTCTCCCCTACAGCCCAACCTTGTAGAATTGCCAGCACAGGTTTGTACACTGGGCACTGCTATTCCCATTTCACAGATGAAAGGCCTGAGGCTCCAGAGCTTAAGCAAATCCCAGAGAATCACAGCCAGAGGAGGTTGCTGAACTTGATTTAATATTTCTGTTTGCAACGCTGTTGTGTTTCTATCCTGCCACTTACTGCACCTCATCAGGCTTGTACTGTTATTAAAAATTTTTGAAGAGGCTGTTACCTGATCTGATTTTTTTAGAGTTTTTGCCTGAAAGTAGAAAATTAACGCAATTCAAGGACAGTTATGCCATCTCCAAGACACAGTCTTTGTTCTAAAAATCAAGGCCATATTCAGCTTGCTTTCCTGGGAGGACAGAAGTCTTATAGCCCATTTCCAGCACCGTCACAGCAGGAGACATTTACAGCATTAAGTGTGAGGAAGGGTAATTAAAACGTTGTTGGCACTCATTTTTCCTTTACCCTCGCAGAGTTGTTTCCTGCATGCTGTGCCTTGGGCATCATCTGTTGCCCTGCGGGATGTGGGAGCATCCTAATTTGTTTGCACTCCTGTTTCATTTTGGAATTTTGAGGACTTGGGCTCTGCGCCCCGCTTGGAGCCTGTGGGTGCCGCTCCTCCAGAAGCTTTCCAGCCAACCTGCTGCACTTCCAACCGGACGACAACTCATGTTTCCTCAACTCTTCTGTGATTCTTTGCAAAACTCTAAAGTGGCTGAGGCCTCTGGTTATTTCAGGCCCTACGTTTTGTTCTATTTTCTCAACCGAAGTGTCTGTTATGAGCTGAAATTGTGCCCCCCACCCCAAATTTCATATGTTGAAACCTAACCTCCAATGTGACGACATTGAGGAGATAGGGCCTTTAAGGAGGTAATTGAGGTTACATGAGGTCATAAGGGTGAGGCCTTAATCCCATGAGAAGAGGCACTAGAGATCTCTCTGTTCACGTGTGCACACAGGAAAGGACCTGTGAGGACACAGAGAGAAAGTGGCCATCTGCAAGCCAGGAAGAGACCTCTCACCGAAAGCTGAATTCTCCAGCACCTTGATCTTGGACTTGCAGCCTCCAGAATTGGGAGAAAATAAACTTTCTGTGGTTTAAGTCCCCCGATCTATGGTATTTTGTTATGGTAGCCCTTGCAGACTAGTGAGGTATGTACACCCTTTCCCTGCAAAGAACCCATGTGTTACTTCCTCATTAATACTAACTCACCATCGTCAGTGAAGTAAGTTTTCACACCTCGAGGACTCAGCCCAGGAAGGCCCGCTGGTTGTGTGTGTGGCCTCCTGTGTGTCCCCACAACACCTGGCACAACACCTACACCATCACCATGATGGACAGTAGCTTATAAATTTTTTGTTTTCAAAGATATCCCCCTGATTCACTGGTGACCTCTCCAAGGCCTGGACGAGGTTCTGTTCATTTTTAAATTCCCAATGTGAAAAACACTGCTTGGCAGGTCACAGCACTCAATCAGATCTGCCTAAATAGGTAGATTTACATCATTTCATTGTCTTCACAATGATACATAGTGTGTGGAAGACGACTGTATTGTCTTAAGAAACTTATTTGCAGAAGAGATTAGATATTGCTGGCCCAGCAGGACAGGAAAATAAACAGCCACATGGAAACTTGAAGGCAGGGCCATGCATGGACTCCGACGCCTTGTATTTTTCTGCATCCCTCATTGTGAGCTGTTTTCAATAAAATTTCCGAAACTCATTCTTTCTGTGCTGCCGATAATTCATGACCACTGGGTGAATGAAGGTGGTGCCTTGGTAGCAGCTGAGAGGATGACGGCAGAACACATTGCAGTAAGTCACATAAGCAACCAAATCTGTGTTTGGGGTTTTGCTTTTTTTTTTTTTTTTTTGCCTGTAAAATGGTGAAAATAACCTCACCTCTGCAGAGCTCACGAATGTGTTGTATGAACAACTGATGTAAGGATATGGAGTAGTTTTATTTTCTGAAATATGCCAGACAACCATAAAACATAACATGGAGGGAGTTAGCTTAATTAGTCTCCAGGCTACCTTGGAAAATTCCAAGACCCAGGTACTTGTCTATAAAAATAATTTGTTGATACACTCAGAATGTTTGATGTGGTTTTTCCTTAGGAAAGAAGAAATAATTGTAAGCATTGCTCTAAGTTCTACCTTAAAATCCCTGTGTTTATTAAACCCTCAGAGGTTTCCCACTGCCCCACCAAAATGTCCATGGTCCAGCGAACACTTGACCTAAAACTACATTTCCTGAGACACTTTTCACCCAGCACTTAGTTTAAACCTCCACAGTACTCAAGCTCTTGCAGATTCACAGGACACACACTACGACAAATTTACACACCCACTCTCACTTCTTTGTAATATTCTCCCACAGGTGGTTTTATTAAGAACCCATACACCCTTTATATCTCATCTCCCATAGCATAACTCAGGGCAATCAAAGAAAGTTCTCCCTCTGTAAATTATATGCATTCCCTCTGTAACAATTATAGCTTTATATTAATCTCTTTTCCTGCCACTACCTGTTTCTCTAAAGAAGTGTTTCTCATCCTTCAAACTATTTAGGTTTGGGGCTTGACAATTCTTTTCTGTGCTGGGCTGTCCTGTGCATTGTAGGGTGTTTAGCAGCATCCCTGGTCTTTACCCACTGAGTTCTAGTAGCACCCCTGGTTGTGACAACTAAAGATGTGTCCAGATTTTGCTGATATCCCTTGTGGGAGCAAAACCACTCTGATTGAGAACCACTGCTCTAGAACCTTCTAAAAACAGGCATAAACACTTGAACATGACCTTACAGCAGATGGTGGCTAAACAATGGCCCATAAATGGTGTCCACATTCTCATGTTCAGAATCTATGGATGCTACATGTCAACAGCGACTTGTAGATGTGTTGAGACTCTTGAGATGGGGAAATTTTCCTTGTGGAATTGATGCAATTAAGGATCCTCATAAGAGGAAGGCAAGGAGGTCAAGGGTAGAAAGAGAAGATGAGGAAGGAGCCATGAGCCAAGGCACCCAGGTGGCTTCTGGAAATTAGAAAAAGCAAGGAAAGGAAAAATTCCTTAGATCCTCCCGAAGGAATTGAGGCCTGATGAAACTGTGATTTTAGCCCAATGAAGTTGATTTCAGACTTCTAATCCCCTGAAGAGCTAAGGTGCATTTGTAATCATAAAGTCTTAGTGTGAATGGACTTCGCTGGTGGCGTAGTGGTTAAGATCCACCTGCCAATTCAGGGGACATGAGTTTGAGCCCTAGTCCGGGAAGATCCCACATGCCATGGAGGAACTAAGCCCATGCTCCACAACTACTGAGCCTGCACTCTAGAGCCCGCGAGCTACAACTATTGAGCCTACGGGCCACAACTACTGAAGTCCACCTGCCTAGATCCTGTGCTCCGCAGCAAGAGAAGCCACAGCAACGAGAAGCCTGTGCGCCGCAATGAAGAGGAGCCCCCGCTCGCCTCAGCTACAGAAAGCCCACAGGCAGCAAGGAAGACCCAACACAGCCAATAAATAAATAAATAAATGTATTAAAAAATAATAAAAAAAATAAAGTCTTAGTGTGATTGTCCAGTGAATGTCACACACCCCTAGTCTTTGAGTTCTCAGGACAGCAAGCTCCTTGACTGTCCCCACTGACCCTTAGGCCGACCACAGCTTCTAACAGAGCGTGTGAACAAGGGTAGGGGCTCAACCATATTTACTGAATGAATGAACTGCTGTGGAGAAACATGGTACCTTACATTATGTCGTGTTCAAAAATATAGAGCTGAATACATCCTAAACTCTTAGAAATCAAGACTTTTGTTTCATTATTTTTCATTGTTTTTAGGTCAGAACACCTATCCCATGGTCTTTCACAGGGGGGATATTATAATGTTAAAACCCAGGGATTCTGGAGCCAAACAGGCGTGGGTGTGAAATCTCATTCACTACCTGGGATGGGTTGTCACATAACTAAATCGCTATGAGCCTCAATTTTCACAACTATAGAGAAAAGATAAAAATACTTAGGGGGTGCATCTTTTCTTGCCAGAAAGTGCGTGCTAAAAAGTAAAATAGCACTCACGCTGATGTATATGGTAATTCCCGTGAAAGGGACATAGAAGCTGCATGAAAGAGTTCACAAGGGCTAGAAATATAACAATTTCAGCACCAAAAGGAAGAAAAAGTACTATCAACTCAGAGTATAAAAACAATATCCCTGAGTCCATACTGATATAAATAAATGATTCAATAAATAAATAAAAAGAGAAGAGACAAATCTCCTAGGCAGAAGAAGTCCAAATAATCTATGCAGATATGTTACCCTCAAGGGGGTAGAGCATAACCCCTGACTCCTAAAATGTGGGCTGTGTGGAGGGACCTCCTCCCAAAGAGTACAGTGTGAAAGAGGAAGAAAAGAGTAACTTCATAGTGGAGAAACCTGATGAACAATACCTCAGCCCAGGGATCAAGGTCAATGTCAACAGTGATGGCCAAGTTGATAATATTTACCATTAACTTAATATGATGAAAATGACATTTTGCCTCTGTGGTCTTCCCCCTGCCCCAAACCCATAACTAATTATGAGAAAGGCATCAGACCAATTCCATTTACAAACTAGTTGACCAGTAGTCCTCCAAACTGTCAAGGTCATCAAAAAGAAAGGGAAGCCAGAGAAACGATTATAGTTGAGAGAAGCCTAGGAAGACATGGTGGCTAAATGTGATTTAACTTCCTGGATGGGATCCTATACTGGATGGGATCCTATAGCAGGTAAAAACTAAGGAAATCTGGAAAAAAAAAAAAAGAAAGCAATGAACTTTGGATAATACAAGGGTGAGTCAAAAATAACCCGCACACCGGTTATAGTAACACTTCTGGCAATTCCACAGCCAGAGTGAGGATAATTTTTGACTCACCCTTGTGATAATGTTCCCATATATTTTTATTAATTGCAACAGATGTACCATTCTAACCTGTGCTCTTAGTAATAAGGGAAACTGTAGGGTGTATGGGAGCTTTTTGCATTAGCTTCACAATTATTTGCAAATCTAAAAGTGTTCTGAAATAAAAAGTTTTTTTTTTAAGAGGTCTGTCAGATAAAGTTTCAGAGTACCAGTTAAAAAAATAAGGATAAAACAAAAGGCTTCATTTATAACACTTGGCATATAGGAAATGCCCAATATATATCATGGTATAAGTTGGTCATGACAGAGCAGACACTCAGCACATGTGCGGACATGATTCTCAGGACTGTGAGCCTCTGGAAGGTAGGAATGTGAGCTCTTTCTCTCTGTTATCCCCAAAGCCCCAAGGACTGTTTTCCCTTTATTAGATTTTTATAAAATATGTTCCCTATTTCTGTTGTCTTCAAAATACGTGGCCCTGTATATGCGCCACGTCTTTTCTTTAAAACTTTGATGCTTTACCACCTGTCAGAGCCCAGTTCTTAAGTGAATCGTCTCATCACACCCAGATAAACAGGAATGATTCACGTGTTATCCCAACTCTCACTTTTTTTCACTTTGTACTTATTGCTGTTATAAGATTCTTATTTATGCTTTTTGTAAACCAAAAACAGTATAATATTTGAACATTGCTTATAAAAGATGAAGGAAAAAATTGATATTTGAATGGAGAAAATAATCAAACAGATGAAATCAACAGCTGCACAACCAAGATGGCAAATGCATCTATCAAAGTATGCTATTACTTTAAACCCTGTCCCTGCAAGTCCCAAAGAAACATGCAAAACATAATACATGCTAGTTCTGTACAGATGGATCATCAAAGCTTTCAGGTGACACTGCCTGGGTTGTCTAAGAATGACTTGCCTAATCAAAAGAGGCATCTTCTCTTAGAATTAATGACTCAGCACATGGCTTAGAGATCCTATTTAAATTCTCTCCCCTCTTCTTATCCATTCAAGAGACATCTTTAATTTTAGGGCTGAAAATTTATGAATTGAGTCTCTGGTTCATAGAGAAGCATTCAACAGTGTTAACAAGTAATATCTTCCTGTGCTATAAAACATTTATTTAAAATCACAAAACAGTCTACCACAAAACATTTACTGCCTATGGAGTCAAAGAATTCCAAAGCTGGTGAATGAAGTGAATTCACTCAAGTGATTGTTTTAGAGCCAGATTGTAAAGCAAATCTCTTCCTTTCCTTGTTGTACTGTGACATTGATTTTAGAACCCTCTGGTCTTTCTAAATTCTTCGGAGGGAGTGCTGTGAATGAGGCATTTGGGATACGCAGTATCTGTGTTATAACACGGTAAATTCGTAGTAAACATGAGCTTAAAGGATTGAATGAACTGGAAGCCCGGACAAATAAACTCCAGGAGTGACTCCACCTTGGACACTCTTCCAGGACAGATGGTGCTGTTACAAATGTCAGTAAGGAAACTTAGCGCCCCTTTACGTCCTACCAGGTGCAGGCATCGTGTTAGATACTCATATAAAATATTTCCTTAGACTCTCATAACAGTTGGGAGTGGTGGGTTTCGTTGTTGCCCCTTAACAGATGAAGAAACACGATCAGCAGTGTTAAGTCACCTGAGCAAATCCCACAGCTCATAAGAGGAGGGATTAGGGTTTTCTGGGGAAGGCTGACTCCAAAACCTTTGCTCTCATGTTGATAATACCTCCTGAATCCAGGTCTTTTCTGTATGTATGTGTTTTGCCCATAGGCAGGTGCTTCTCTAGAAGACAGTGAAGCAATTCAAGAGGTGCACTATTCAAGGGTCAGGTTTACTCTGCAAATTTCCATGAACAAATGTAATAAATTTGCCTATTGACAAATAGTGTCATATAGTGAAATTTTGAGGATACGAGGAAACTCATTTAGTGCAACTGACTCAGTTCACAAATGTGGAATCAAGACAGAAAGAGGACAAGCTGTCTGTGCATCCCTGTCTCCACACCATTTTTGGTGGAGTTGAGAAGGGCAGGAAAAGGTTGCATCTGTGTTGCTTCATGGTTGCATGAGTTTGATAGGGATGCCATACAAAGTACCACACACTTGGTGGCTTGAACAGTCGATATGTATTTTCTCCCAGCTCTGGAGGCCAGAAGTCTGAGATCAAGGTGTTGGCAGGGTTGACTCCTTCTGAGGGTCAGAAGGGAAGGATCTGTTCTAGGCCTCTCTCCTTGGCTTGGAGATGGCCACCTGCCCCCATGTCTTCACACTGCCTCATCTCCATATGTGTCTGTGTCCCAGTTTCCCTAAAGACCTCATCTTAATTCAATGACTTCTGTCAAGACCCTGTCTCCAAATACAGCTACTTTGTGAGGTGCTCGGGTTAGGACATCAGCATATGAATTTGGAGGCAAGATGTTGGTGGGGAGTTGGTGGGGACCACACCATTCAGCCTTAGCAGTGGTTTTTGTCCCCCCAGAGTTAAATGGGCAGAACACTGAACTTCGAGGCTTTCCATTTCTTCAGAAAACTAAAAAATGATCCACAACTCAACAGAATTATATATGAAGAAAAACACCCTCTGCTTTTTAATAAAACAAGAGGATAAGTCATGCCAGGTACCGCATCTCAAATAGAGAATTTGAAAAGTATAAGCTTTGGGCATGAACATTCACAGAAAATTTAAAGCCCTTCTTTCTCATGGCTCTTTTCTTAAGCACTCTCCCTTTTCTTCTTTCAATGCCAGGGACAGCATACTTTTTCTCACTTTATTTTAGCATCAATTCAAATTCCCTTCCTTCTGTTCCATCATTTATGTGTGGGGTTTTCTCCCTACAGAGAAATTAAGAACTCCGTATAATGTCAGAACTTTGGCTCCCCATGTTGGGCTGGGTAGACTATGAAAAGGATTCATGCAATTAAAAATGCCCTTCAAGGGTAACATTTAAAACAATAGTCAGTGTATTGGGACGTGGAAAGAGATTCTTAGTTCTCTAAACAATTATGTTGTTTCTTTCACACCTTGGGCAAATATTCTTTCACCCTGACAGACACTTATTTTTTAGCCACATGTGCGTCTCACAATTCGTCATGATAATGGCTCTGAGAGTGAGATTTTAAATGCCATGTGTAGAGGGGCACACAGAGCCTGTGATGGCTGTGCAGTACATTCAAAGTCACACATTTAGTAAGAGAAATGTTTTGAAGGAAATAAAGTGGTGTGACTAACTTCAAAGCCAGGTTCAGGTTTTATGCCATTGCTTGTAGAAGCTAGATTATCAGCGGAGATTTGCAAAGCCACCGTCCTTTGAATAATGTTTCTTCCTTCTCCGTCTCCCAGCCTTCAGAGCCCTCCCTGAGATTGGCTGTGTTCAAGAATGACAGCCCCATGGTTTCCCCTCCCGTCCTCTGGGATCATGTGTTTTACTTCCGCTATCTCTGTTCCTCACCACAAAGACAGAGGACCCAACCCAGCCCTCCACTGGGTTTGTCCCGAAAGACACAGCACAGACTTCCTGTCTGTCGTGGAATGTGCTGAAAAATTGTGAGGACCTATATGAACCATAAAATAAGACAATCTGACAAACACACAGGAAAGAAAACAGGACAACAAAAGCACATTTTATATTAATTTTAAAGATGCTTTTGAATTCATAAGTCCTTTTAATCCACCATCTTTTCAATTCCCCTTGTAGGTCCTCTACCCGGGATCTTTGATTTGGGTCAGAGACAGCCAATGCTAGTTGCTTTTCCCTTGATCTCTTTTTTCTGCTTACCCATCCCCCTTTTCTCCCGTACTCTCCCCTCTTAGAGAAATAAGCCCATTGTCTCCCATAGAGACATTATTTCGTTTTCCTAAACCTTTGGTAGGAGGTTGGGGTGAGGATCTTACGAGCGAGAAACATGAGGCTCAGCAGTGCCCTGCAGAGGTTTACCAAGATGGCAGGACTTCCTGGGGAGGGAGGGGTGGTTATGTGGATGAGGCAATGAAGACATTTCTCCTTAAAGGAAACATAGGCTTGGGGCAGGGGAGGAGGTTGAGGGAAGACAGGGCATTTTAGACACAGGAGACCATCTTCCAGAGAAAGTAAAACTTTTCCTTAAGGCATCTTTTGCTAAGTTAGAGCTGAATCCCTAGGAAAACAGTCAAAAAAAAAAAAAGTAAAGCAAACAAAACAAAAATATTCTTACTCCCATAAAAAAATTCAGGGGCACCGATGACCAAAACAGTTTTTATGATAAATCTGGGTGTACCTTTTTTTCCATCACTGTGCCCGAGCACCTGTGTAGTGGAGGGATGGGGTGTGTGTGGAGCCTGAGGGCTTTTCTCTTTTTTCTCCCATCAGCCAGCACACAGTGACTGTTGCCCTAGCATGCATGGTACATCCTTCCTCTAAACAAGCTCTCTTTGTAGTGTGGATTCTTGAGAGTGTGCTGCTAGGCGCTTATTTTCCTGGGGGCTGTGAAAGCCAGCGGAGTTGTCTTGTACTCAACAATTTAGTGTGAAAGACACGAGTGCTATTATCTCTAACGCCTCTGAAAGATTATAATTAAGGGCGACGGCGTTGAAAGAGAATTTCAGATTTTCTCTAGCAACAAGGCTATAAATTGAGGACGGTACAGCATTCTGGACAACTGAACCTCCATGTGGGCACTCAGTCATAATTGGCATTGATTTAACAGTCCACAGCTCGTCCCCTGCATCATAAATTGATTGGAAATGACAAGGGACTAAGATGAATACCTTTTAGGGATAGCATTCTCCCTAAATAAATATCAAAAAAGATAAAATTGTCCATTTTATTGTACTTTGTACCTCTCTCTATCCCAAGAAAATCCCACCAGGTGGTTGTAAACTGGGAAACATTTTTCAAAACAGCCTGATAACCCAGGAGGATCCAGACAGGCTCCGTCTCCAGTTGAGTGCCATCCTGGGAGCTGCTTAAACCATGGGGAATTCTGCCCCCTTTTTTTTTTCCAGATCTTTATTGGAGTATAATTGCTTTACACAGTTGTGCTAGTTTCTGCAGTACAACAAAGTGAATCAGCTGTGTTTATACATATATCCCTGTATCCCCTCCCTTTTGAGCCTCCCTCCCACCCTCCCTATGCCACTCACCTAAGTCATCGACAATCATCAAGTTGATCTCCCTGTGCTATGCAGCAGCTTCCCACTAGCCATCTATTTTACATTTGGTAGCGTATATATGTCAATGCTACTCTCTCACTTTGTCCCAGCTTCTCCTCCCCCACTTCCCCGTGTCCTCAAGTCTGTTCTCTACCTCTGCATCTTTATTCTTCTCCTGCCACTGAGTTCATCAGTACCATTTTTTTAGATTCCATATATATGTGTTAGCATATGCTATTTGTTTTTCTCTTTCTGGAATTCTGCCCTTTAAACCTTTGTAGTTTAACAAGGGCTTATGTCTGTAGCACTCATTTGCTTTGAAAGTTTAGAGAAATGGTTTGGGTGCAAGATTTGGGTCCAAAAAGCCTGGATTCAAGTCCATTTGCTACTCCTATGAGTGTCTATCTCTGGGTAAATTAATCACTTGATTCCTCAGTGCCTCAACTGTGTTACATTTAAAGGAAAAGCAATGATGCAGACTGACCTCACAAGCAGAAGAAAATTAGATGACTTGCCTAATGCGAAGCTTTGAGGATAGCATCTCTGGGCTATAAATGTTAACTATCAAAATCAGCTGTCCAATCAAGGAGGCTGAGGGGAGAAGGGGCTGTGATTGATTTGTCATGTTTAAGGGAAGTGACATTGTTTATTTAATTTAAAATGTTAAATAAGCCACATAGTCAAAACTCAAAACATATAAAAGGTATATAAGGAGAAATATCACTGTTACTTCTTCTGGCTTTTCTTCTGACCCTCAGGAAGTGTGTGAGATGATGAATGGGTACCAATGTTTTATGTTACCAGGGTTTGGTGTCATTTATTACATGATAATAGATAACTAATACACAACACCAGCGTTTTATACCCAGGTAAGCTGTGCTTAAACTACTGAAGTTACAGACAGAAACATGAAGCATACAAGAAACCAGAGAATATTTTTCCATAAACTTAAAGTACTTTTTATGCTGATTGGTCTTCCTCTCTTACTAAGTTTTGCTACTCTTAATTTTAATGTCTTATAGCATCTGTTTTTGTGCTGTCCATGTTCCTTTCTTAATATCACTTATTGAATGAGTTCCATTGACCAGGAATCCAGCTCAAACTCCAGCTGTGACTCTGATTTGCAAAGCCAACATTTGGATGCCCGTGGCAGTAACAAAACAGAAAGCAAACTCTCAGGGGCTGTTCCCAGCCTGACCTTCAAAGCATCTTTACCCTATGACAGAGGCTGCCCCCAACCTCACCCCCACCACTGTGGTCACTACAGTGCACAAGCCCCTCAACCCTCAAGGGTACTCGGCAATAGCGCTAACCACGTGGTGGTTACACGTGCTAGGGACTTGGCCCAAGTTCCAGCTCATCTTACAGCATTCAGCTGGCGGACTTTGCTCCACAAAACTGCTCCATATTCTCTCCATGGTTTTTCTCCTTCTTCAAATTCTTCCAGTTTTATGGGATGTAACTGACAGATGAAATCGAAAGTGTACAACAACCTGATGATTTGATATACATACACATTGTGAAATGATCACCATTATTAAGTTAACAAACACACCCCTCCTCTCACAGAGTTCCGTGTGCGCGCGCGCTTGTGTAAGGGGAGGGACCGTGTGCTGTAACACTCCTGAAGACCTGGGAAATTCAGGAGCCCTGACGTTCTTGTACACAGTGACATCAGCCAGCCCTTCCTGAGGAATGATCACGGCCTGGGCACCTTCATGATGATGGGCATGTAGTCACTCCTTTACTTCCCACAGCAACCCTTTGGGGTAGGGCATGGCCACACCCACTTGCGAAGGCCTGCACGCTGGGGCAGTCCCAGGACTGACAGCAGGCTGCCCGCTTGCAGGTCTGGAACAGCCCTTACACTGTTTCTGTCATCAGCACGGCTGCATCCGTCTGGCTGCTCCTGCCACAGAGATGATGCTCAGTGAATACATGTTGAATGGGGGACATCAACACTTTCTTAATGAGTCCACTGAGCATTCTCCATTTTCCATTGAGGAGAAATGAACACTGTTAAGGACACTGTTACACGTGACAAAGGCTGTCAGGGAAACACAACGCTGTTATTCAGAGTTCATTGTGCTTCTGATGATTTAAATCTGGATGTGACCAGCCATCTTCAGCAGATGCAAACCTTTTGTAGGAAGTGCTCTCCCTTGACGACCACACCATGAACACGACCACTTCAATACAACTTCCCCAAACCTACAGATGTTTAATGTTGCTATGCTCACACGATCACATTTTTAAGCAACATTTTGACTATGCCTTACTTTGAGGCTTTCAAGACCTTGACCTTCCAGCACCTACATATTAAGAGATTATGACAGTGATTTATTTCTGAGAAGATCATGGTTTTGAATTCTGCAGCTGCCTCTATTCACTGTGACCTTGAGCAGTTTGCTTAACTGCTCTGTGTCTGTCTCATGTCTGATGTGAAGGTAGTGCTGCTTGCCCTGTGCACCATATGTCTTATGTTGGGCTCCCCACCAAAAGTACTGAGCTATGTGTGTAATTATAAATAGTTTATCCGGGAGGTAATCTCAGGATCCACCAATGGGAGAGCAGACAAGGAAGTGAGCAAGGCAGGAGAGGGTGTGTTAATGAACAGGGGACCCCTGGGATAACTGTGGACTTGTGGGTAGTTGCATGTGACTCCCTGAGGATCATCACACCAGAGGGTTGAAGACAACATTGGGTTATTTATCTACCAAATCCCAGCTGTTGTTGATTGAGGACGGATCTGGGAGATGTTAACTGCCCAGAACTTCTGGTTCTTCTTCCCCTCCACACACAAGCAGCCAAAACCAGGACCAACAGCTGGAGAAAGCCCTCAGATGGAGGGGGACTGGCTCCTGAGACAGGAAACTGTAGGCAGACACAGGACCTAGACACGGCTGGGGCACCGCATGGAGCTGGTGTGGAATTCAGATGAGAAACTGGGTGTGAACTCAGTGTGTGGATGCCAGGTCAGCATCGAAGAGACCTATGTGCATTATTCTCATTAATATTAGTGATAACAAAAGTGATTTTCATAAGCTATCAAGAATGAGCCACTGGCAAAAACAAACGAAATCTTTCTTTGATGTACCTACAAGCATCATAAGCCTTCCCGCAATTGTAACTTATTAATGCAGGAGTCGCTGCAATGCAAGGGCTTTTTTTTCAGCCTTTGTTGACTGTGTGTTCCGGAATGTGGCCACTCAAGTCCAAGAATATTTGCTGAGGCACTTGGTCATCCTTCCCTTTGGGTACTTTGTGCCCAAGACTTGGTAGGAAGAATGGATTATTTATTGAATGAATGAATACCTTCACACTGCTCTGCACTCTCTTCTGATACTCTGCAAATTCCCGTTCTTCATTTATTTAAGCAATGGTGCTGTCATTTATTAAAATATATCTGCCTCTTCCTTTCCAAGAAGTGGCACCTACAACCAAACTGATTTATGCAGAAGCATACTTTTGTATATTTTGTGAATAATGGTGTAGGAATTATTAAGCTTCTGGTTTCTCAGCCTTTGGGAATGATTGATTTTTATGACCATTTCCATCTGAGTTAGTTTTTGTCTGATCCATGATGTAAACAGACTGAGAGCCAGGGGCATATTAATGCACGCGGCCCACCATTCCCCAGGGCTGCGTAATTCCTTCAGTTCCAAGACAAAAATAAGTCCTGCATTTTCCCTACTAAATCACTTCACAGAGGTCACAAAGAGGGGAAGATGGGGTTAAGTGATATTTATTATGGGGCGAATATAGTCAGGTGCACTCGTGGGTGACTCTAACTTGCAGTGATGACAGCATAATGAAGGAGCAGTTCACCACCTCTCGGTAGAGATTTGGACAGAGTTGAGAAAGTCCTGGGGATCTCCAGGGGTGGGGAGCACCCTTTTGAGGAAAGGGCTCCAGGGAGAGAGGGAGCCTCTGGAGCCTGAGCTCAGAAAGAGAAAGTACCATCTTAGCAAACTGATTCTAAAATACACCTGGGTCATCTTAGGGAAAAAAAAAGTTACCAGTAAGATACTGTACTGTCAATAGACTAATGGTTGCATTTTTTTACCTCTTTGCTATGAGCACCATTCATTACCTTATATTGTGCTCCTGAAAAATGAAATTCTATTTAAAATGTGATTATAAGCCTTCCTTGGTTCTTTTACAATTTTGAGCTTATCACTGTTCATTTTAGCCCTCCAGAGGTACTGAGTTTTGGCTTTTATTACTCCTGAGGCCTTTTGAATTTTTTGGATATGCAGTTTCAACTTCTAATTCATGCGGACAAACATACTTAACATGCTTGATGGGATCTTACCTACCATGTTTCCTTAAACGTATCTGAAAGCAATTGGAAAACTGATTTATTCCTGTATATGCAATTATATATTCTCACATATGCAACACATATCAGGTATCCCTTTTTAACATCTCGGGACATTTCAAAATCCATAGACATCCCTCCTTAGACTAGCATACTTAAGGCTAATAGAGATATTGTTAGGACACAGCTTACTCCAATCTTGTCCAAATGAATCTTCTCCAACTGAAGCAAAACTCCCCATGAAACTCCTGTGTGTGCTCTTTCTGATGTGTTTTGGGTACTCTAGGTTATTGTTGATCATTTTCAGGGCCCTCCCTAGGAAGAGTTAACCTTCTTTTTCTTCTTTCTAAATGCCATGCTTTATGCACCAGTTTCTATCATTAGTTGGTGATCTGCTTGGTCTTGCTTATCACTGAGTTGTATTCTATTCTCTTAGAGGAAAAAATAAGACCATTTATTGAGCACCAACTGGTTGTCAAAAATGGGCTTTATTCTTTAGTAAAAGGCAGTTATGTTGACCTCCAGAGAATGTACCTGGAAGATTTCCAGGGGACATAATTGACGGAGGACCCCTGCTGCTGTGCTTGGAAACCAGTCACTGTGTTTGTTCTCACACTACACTCTCATGACTGCACCCCACCTGTGGTGCGTGGAGTATGGATGGTAAGGCAGACTCCTTTCTGGGACACTTGGGAACCCTTTGTCAGCTGACTTTGGCTCAAGTGCGTGCGATGGCTTTGCTGAACCTTTTCTAGATGACACAGATGTCTAGGATGCTTCTACCCAATGATCTCTCTTCCATCTTCCCTGAGAGTCAGGTGTTTATCACCATCTGGGGGTCTCCTGGTCTCTCTAGCTGTCTCTCTACTTCCTTAAGCACGTATTTCCCCTAAAAAGATCTAGATACATATAACCTTGCTGTGGCATTTGCTTTACAGGTGTCCTGGACTAACATAGCAGCCAAAAAACACTCAAGGCTTCTGCTCCTCTGGATCTGTCGTGGGAAGGGAGGAAAGAAAGTAGGATGAAAAGGAAAGAAAGTAGGGTGAAAATGAAAGAAAGAGAGAGGAAGGGAAGGAAATGATTTAAGGCACTAACATGCAAGTCATATTTTGGAGGAAGGGGTTACTATTTTACTAAAGCTGGAAAAGACCCTCTGAGGAGGCATCTGATTTGGTTAATGAGAAGGAGATGTCCATGCCAATATTAAAAAATATATATATCATGAGAAAATATAGCAGCAAGTTCAATAATCTTTAGGTAGGAAGGTTTATGCTATCTGAGACACAAGATGAAGGCTGGTGATGTGTAAGGAAAGTGTAGAAAGGGCTGGGGTAGAGGATTAGGCAGAAGCTAGATTATGGAGGATTTTGTAAGCCACTTTAGGCAAGTGCTCTCATGGGCTCTATCTTCTTGGAAAGTCCCTCAGGTTACCTGTGCATAAGACAAGCATGGAGTAGACAGAGGAGTTTGGAGACTGTTGTATTCTCACAGCTAAGACATAAATGTTCTGTGGACCTAGTTTTTAGTAGCAGAAATTGTGTGAACTGCTCAGAGTTGGAATATATTTTGGAGAATTATGATTAATTGAATATGAGGAAACTGCACACTTGATGGTGACATTTATTGAGATGAGAAAAGCTGTAGGGAGTAGATTATATGCAGAGAACAGAATCAATGTTTTAATTTAACATATTAGGTTTGAGGTTCTTAATATAATATTGTAAGTCAACATACTTCAATTAAAAACATTTTAAGGTTCTTTTTATTAATCCAAGCAGAGGTTTGGGGAAGGCATTTGGGTATGTGCCTCTGGATCTCAAGGGAGAATTCTAAGACGGGATACAGATTTGAGTCTTCAACCCATTTACAGTATTTTAAACCAAGGAAATGTATAGAATCACCTAAAGAGGCAAAGTAGTAAAGAAGTGAAAAAAAAAAAAAAAAGTGGATAGTACAACACAGAGATATCCCAGGATTTAGGTCTCTGGGGAAAGAAGATCCAGGATAAGATACCAAGGAATTGCCAAGAAGTTGGAACAAAACTAGGCAGGTCTAGAGTAACATGAAAGAATAAAATAGAGTTTCAAGAAGGATAAAGTGATCAGCTCACTAAACACCGCTAAGAGGTCCAGAAACAGGAAAACGGAGTACTGATCATTGATTTTACACATAGCGACATGATTGACGATATGAACACAAGCCACTTCAGTGAAGAATAAAAGCAGTGTGTCTGCCCTCTCTCCCAAGAAGACGGAGATAACACTGAAACGTCAACCTTCAACTTCCTCTGCTCTAGACTGCCGCCTTTCCATATGTACAGAGGCCTCCGCAGACAGGAGGGGCAACATCACACGAAACCATGCTATGACTGCACGCCTTCACCTGACAGTGTACTTTCCCATTTGGGACCACTTTTCCATATGAAGACAGAGCACTTAGATTACACCTGAGTGTGGCTGTGGAAAGAGCACCCATGTATGGCTTCTGACTGTCTTGGATTCTGAATCTCTGGTAAGAATTAAGTATACATCAGTGTCACACAAGTCTGGAGTGTCACTTGGCATTGCAGGGTTATGGCTGTTCTGCCTGCACTCTAAGCAGAGCTATGTCTCCCCTAAAGGAGGAAAAACACGCTGGAACCGCCAACTTCATTTCCTCCTCTCAGTCACAATGTGCCCTGCTTACAGGTTCCTGCAAAGCCCTGAGAAAATCAACAGCTTCCATAGTAACTGTAAACGTTTGTATACTTATAGGCATGAAAT
The DNA here is from genome assembly GCF_030028045.1 of Hippopotamus amphibius kiboko. Lineage (NCBI taxonomy): Eukaryota > Metazoa > Chordata > Mammalia > Artiodactyla > Hippopotamidae > Hippopotamus > Hippopotamus amphibius. Next base: position 169,320,585 of record NC_080190.1, read on the forward strand.
TCTACCCAAATATGGTTTTGAAGATGCCATCAATAAAAGCTTTAATGTTTCTTCATCTACCGAACACCTACTGCTGTCCTTAGGCTACTTTACTGGTGAAGGATGTGCACCAAGGCCATAGAGAGGAGAAGGTACAAGGACATTTTCTTCCTCCTGGTTTGTTCCCCAGGTTAAAGGGTCATCCCGTATGGGAAACAGTGGACTAACTGGAAAGAACTCTGGCTTTGACATGAGTCCTTGTTTTGCTCAGGCCCATGCTAGTCAATTTGTTGTCAATTTTATGTTAAATAGCTACACAAATTTGAGCAAGTTAACCTCTTTATCCCCAAATCTAAGATGGGGATAATCAGAGATAAACGTAGGCTTGTTGAAAGGGTTCAATAAGAAAATATGGATATATCACCAGGGAGTGATCTGACTGACTGAAAGCATACAATTTAAAAGGCAGTGATTTTGATGACATTTTCCCTCATTTTTCTCAGACTAACAAGACTCTGAAACATCTCAGCCATTGATTTCACATCCATATAATATCTAATTTAGGCCCAGAATCTGTCAGGGTCCCAGCAAGAAGCATTTGGCATCCAAAAGGGGCAATGGGTGAGAATTCAATAAAGGACCTTGTATAAAGTTGTGAGCAGAGATAAACAGGTAAAAGGGGGCAGTGAAGATGAGATCTTAGGTTTAACACCCCCAAGCTGCTGGCAAGGAAAGAGAGAGCTATGACAAGTGAGACAGGGCAGGATGGTGGTACCTGAAGCTGAGGGAGAGGAGAACAGCTTCCAGGAAGCATGGCTAAGAGTGGACGATGCAAGGTAGAGGGTAGGGGTGGCGAATCATTACCCTGATCTCCCTTTGCTCTCCCACCCTGTCTCCTACTGCTGCCTTCCATTGGCCCAAACCATCTGGAAGCCAGAAGGCAAGGGATCAGCTTAAACCCCACTTGCCCTCCATCTTTGCATCAGTGAAATGGCTCTAAAGCATAAATTCAAGACCTAGATCTCAAGGCTGTCAAGAGGATTAAGTCAAATGCTTTGTAAACTCTAAAGATTTCGAAAGAAATAAAGGGTGATTCCTGGTCTTCACTTAGAAAACAGTCCTTATATAGTTTCCCTTTGTTTCAATAACTAATGTTCTTCATAAGTGATGGCCATGATTTTCTCTTTACCTAGGAATCCATGCTCCTTGATTTTTTTGTCTATTGCATGGCTACTCTTCCTTGAAAGTTCAGCTCAAAAACTATCACAATACCCTCACATTAGATTAATACTTCCTCCCTCGAATCTTTTATAACATATTGCTTTCATAAAATGCTGACATTTAATTCCATAAAATAAATACTCTAAGCATTTATTTCATTCTGTTTTAAATTATTTTGTTTGATTTATATGCCTTTCTCCCCAACCACATTATAAGATCCCTCACGAAAATACAAGTTTGAATGTCACTGCAAAGGGTAGTGAGATTCTCCTTCCAATGTTCCATGCCCTTCTTCCTTCCAGGAGAAGAATCTCTCACATGGTGCATGATATCAAGGGTTAAGAGAGTGTAAGCAAAGCAGGAGATCAAGTGTTTGTAGAAGACACAAAAGAAGGGGTTCTTCCTTCACATTGTTCATGTCTTTCCTTCCAGTGTCCTAGCATGGAAGCCAAGAAGAGCCTGAGGGTCCTTCAGTTGAATGACCACTTCACACATGCACAAGAGTTGACAAATGGCATTGGTCCAGGGAAAAGATGGTATGGAGAAGGCTAGCTTTCCTCCAGGCATTAGAAGAGAGAAGAAAATAAGGGCTCTTGAGATTTCTACATAATCCAGTTAGGCTTGCTTTGGCAAGGGTATGAAAAAGGATTAAAACAAAAGATGCACTGTAGCAGGAATGCAGTGTGCATTTGCCTAGAGTATCTTTTGTCACACCTCTTACCAATCAGGTCTGGCGTTAGTGGTTGAACACTGGGTGTAGACTTTAGGTATAAAAATGAGAGTCCATGGATATCTTGATAAAGAACTAATAGGCAGGAGACATTTTTAGTCATCCCTTTAATTCCAAATTCCTAACACAGCATTTGGCTTAATGAATACTAGTTGAAAGAGTGAACCAATTAATAGATCACGTCATCCAAAAAATAATATTAGCATGAATGAATAGCATGGTGTTGCAAAGCCTAATTAAATGAATATTATACAAACCAAATATAATATTTTTGTAGGATTCTTCTATTTCAAAAGAGAACCAAGAAAGAGAATTAACTAACGGCTATAATCAATCCTTTAAGGCCCTATCATTCTGTCTCTTTTCACACACTGCACAGGACTGAGACGTTAATGTTCAGGACTTGGTGTCTTCATGAAGGGCACACAAGCTCTGGTCCCAGACAGGAGAGAAATATCTCACTTACAAATGTTGGAAAATTGTTTTGCAGCCTCGCAGGCTCAGGCAGGGCAGACCTATAATAATGTGGGTGAGTAATGTGAGCTTTTGTCACATTGGAATCGTAACAAACTAGACTGATGTGGGACAGAAATGAGCATCATGCTTGTGACAGATTTAAAGTCTCTTCACCTGTGGGAATGTTATAACTGGGGGACACACCGGTAAGAACACAACATCACTTCCGTGTTGTTCTTGCCAAATATACATAACCTCAATTTAATCCGGAGAAAACATCACAGTAACCCACATTGAGAGCCTAGACAATAAATTCACTCTTTTCCCCCTTGATGCTTAGTTCAGTTGCATTCATCTCAGTAATTGGAGGGTTTTCAGTAGAGCTGAAAAATCACCACATGGTCACACGTTAACCATCACCTTATAACTTAGATGAGCTGATCCAACTCAAAACTTAGAAAGACTCTGGTACGTGGATTGGGGTGGAGGTGTGAGAAGAATGGAGGAAGCCAATGGATTTAGAAGTCTCTTGCGGATATTTAGGTAGAAGATGGTGGTGACGTGGGTTAGGCTGGTAGTAGAAACTGAGAGAATCAAACAGATTTCATACATCTTTTTGAGGTGGAACTTGCTGGTGGATTTAGTGAAAAAGATGAGAGAAATGGAAGTCCCTGGTAGGTATTCTAAGATGGGGTTTGCAATGAAAGGTTTTAAGAAGAGTACAGGATAATCAAAATTGGTTTTAAAAAGTCATTGTTTCTGCAGAGTTTCCTAAACAACTCCTATCATGGGGTGATCTTTATAATTTTCTGCAATCATATGAACCTCTACTGTTATTAAATGTATGTGAACTTCTATTCTTTAATATATTTATACCGTTAGTTTGCATGAACTCATTGTTTTTGCTTATACATGCATTATGTTAAAATGAGATGACTTCATTATGGGAGAATGGAAGCCAGTGGTAGTCTTATTTGCTGAAGATTCTACTTTGGTGTAATAAGAAATATTTAAAAATACAACTTAAAAATAGAAATAACTTACTCATGCATCATTCAGTATTTATTTAACGCTGTTAGTAGATCTGTCTAAAATCATTGTTTAAGAAACACCAATTTAATGGAATATTATGCAGTGCTAAAAAGAAATGAGATATCAAGCCATGAAAAGACATGGAGGAAACGTAAACGCATAATTAGTGAGAGAAGCCAACTTGAAAGGGGTACATACTGCATGACTCCAACTATATGACATGTGGAAAAGGCAAAGACATGGAGACAGTAAAGAGACTGGTGGTTGCCAGGTGTTAGAAAGGAGGGAAAGTTGAACAGGTGGAGCACACAGGGATGTTAGGGCTGCAAAAATGCTCAGTGAGGTATTATAATGGTGGAGACGCATCAGTATGCATTTGTCAAAATCCGTAGAACATACAACACCAAGAACGAACTCCAGTGTATATGGACTTTGAGTGATTGTGATGTGCTAATGGAGATTGATCGATTGTAGTAAATGTACCATCTGCTGGGGATATTGCTATTGAGGAAGGTGTGCCTGTTGGGGGGGGCAAAGGGTATATGAGAAGTCTCTGCACCTTCTGCTAAGTTTTGCTGTGAACCAAAAACTTCTCTAAAAAGTAAAGTCTAGAGAGAGAGGCCAGTTTAAAGGCAGGAAAACCAGTCAGGAGATATTAAAATCCACAAGCTGATGGTGCCTCCTGGTACAATCCAATACCCTATCCCAGTGTGCTTTCTGAAACATTTCTACATTGGAGTGGGACCCACAACCACCAAAAAATGTATTGATAATTACTCTTGTTCTCCAATTGATTTCAATAGAAAGCAGACCTGTGCAATATAAAATATCTTATTGGTGTGAAACAGTTAATTCCCTAGGCTCCCAACTTGCTCACAGGAAATGAATTAGGTTCTGGAATGAGTCCAGCTCATTTATTCTTTTACTCAAGATTCATTCATTGGCCTCAGGCTTATGATTACTGGTGAAAAATAAATATAAAACATTTAAATTCAGTGTGGAAGTTAAATAAGAAAGCAGGGACGCATCCCTATGGGTAAATCACCAACAAAATAGATTTTTGTACCATTTACTGAAGGCTGACATTGAAGCTCCAGGAAACAGAAAAGTGTGGTATATTTAGAGAAAAACAAAAACCATTTAGAGTTGTGCTGTCTGCTGGGTCAGACTTTCAGGAGAGTAGATGCAGGTGGTATTGGTGCATCCAAAATAGACATCCCTATTCATGACCTGCTAATGGCGGCCCTTCATTTTCTCATGCATTTTTCTCCAAGAAAGCATGGAGAATGAATGCACGTACAGGAACGTGACCCTGCCTGTGAGATAAAAGGAGTTGACTTATCTGACTAAATTGCCTAACAAATTACAGGAAAGTTTAGCATATTTAATAGTCCCAGTGAAGATCATCTCTTTTCTGGTTTTCACACATATGAGAGTTGGATCTGTTCAAATGTTTATGCCAGGTGCATTATATTCCACGCTTATGCCCATCTCTTCTTTTTTGTAGTTTACATTCTAACCACTCCAGCCTTACAGGCTTTCATAGTGTGCCCTGCAGACTTCCATCTCTGTGGCTATGCCCTGTCATCCCCTCTACTTAAAAAAAGCCTGCATATAAATTGCCCTCCAGAAGTCCTACCAGCTTTCAAAAACCAGCTGAAATCTCACATTCTCCAGAAATCGTTCTCTAATACTTCTTACCTGGTGTTTACACCCTTTAAGTTCCACCCAAAATTGCTGCATCTGGCTCTTTCTATAAAGGAGCGCATGAGAAATTACTATTCTTAACAAAGGCTTCCAGTGATTTTTATCATCAAGAAACTTTGGAAAACCATTTTCCAGTCAATATCCATTGTCCAAGCACTTTATCTTTTCCCCAAATGCTGAGAAAACTTTGCAAAATAAGAATTATCAACCCAATAAGGGGCAACTTGTTCATCGAGGTTAAGAGGCTTGTGTAAAGCCACACAGCTCATAGGTAGTGTACATTCAAGCCTTGCTGTGCCTTGTGCTGAAGCTGGAACTCTTCCCATTAAAACCACTCTGGTACCCCCTAAATAGCTGTGTTATGTTATATGATGCTTTTTTATTTTATGTTACTTCATTTCAAATTATTATACAATGATTTTTAGAACTGAGCATCTCTGAATTTTCCAGGAAAAGTAAAGGCTTTTCAAAACTAAAAGAAGTGCCCGAGATCACATCGTGTATATTATCTCTCACCCCTAAAAAAAAAAACCCTCAGTTAGTACTTCTTTTAGGGCTGCACTCCAGGCAAATAATTTCATGATTCATACCCAATCAAACCCTGTCACATTCCTGACTGAGACGGTGGAAATCTAACATCAGGGCAAGGAGACTGATTGAGCGTTTGAACCTTGGTAAAGTATTTAATAATAAGGCCTAGAAAGGAGGTCTAAAAATGGCTAAACTTCAGTGAGGGTATTCTGTAGAAGGTGTTTCTCTGCAGCTGTTCCCTCTGCCTTCTGGTCCTTCCTGACTCACTCTCCTTTTATCTGCCAAAGACACCCAGTTGATTACCTTTTCTGTGTCTCCCTTTCCAAACTCATTCCCATAGTTAAGAGTAATTGTGCATTCAGCTTTGGTGTGCAAACCCATGATCATGTTAAAGTAATTGTTGCTTTTCATTCCCTGGTAAACAAGCTTTAAGGAAACAAGAGAACATTTCATGTCAGCTCTTAACAGCTTTCCTTTTCAACCTTAAAACATTTATCAGTGTTTAATTTTTGAAGAGTCGCATAGCCACGGAAGGTGGTGGATACAATCATGGCAAGAGAAAGAATCCCAAGAGAAGCAAAACAAATAACTTCAAAGAGAATGGCTGTAACACTGATGGTGACTGAGCTCCCACAGCCTCAATTAGCAGGGGATGCTAACAACGCTGGGGTCCAGCTAGCCTGAGGTTTCCATGTAGGGACCGGAACTAATGAGCTGGTCAAGCTTCCTTGATAATGGACACTGGGACGTCTGCCCTTGGTTCCCACATTGGAATTGCCTGTCTTTCTGAGAGAAATTGGAAGGTGTCAACAAGCTGCCAAAGTAGCCAGATCAAGGGATTCTGCTGGCTTGAGTGTACACTACACATTTCACTCCTCTATAGTGTATTCATCTAAGTGATATTAAAGAGGAAGAAGCTACCTCTGCTGCAGCCAAGAGAAGTGACCTTTGCTCCTGTGAGCTCTTTCAAGCCCAATCAATCAGCAGCCACTTAGTAGGCCTTCAGATGGAGCTGAATAAATATGACTGAAACAAATATATGAATGGGGAGACTTACATTTGTTCTTCATTAACAAGACTGTTGTCAATCAAGACAATATCAAGAAAAGTGATTAGACAAAGGATTCTTTAATGTCTAACTCATTGTTTCCTTTATCCATCCATTCATTTAAAAATATTTAGTAATTGAATTTCAGATGTTAGAAACTACAGAATTAGGCATTGAAGATACATTAACCAAAAAACACCCATGTGACCTTGGGAAGACTTCCCTATTTCTATCTAGCCAGCATTAACAGCACAGGAGGAGAGGGGCTTCCAGAGCTCTGTGTCCTCCTGCAGGACCTCTACTCTCACCTCCCTACTGATGCTCAAAGCCAGGATAGCACAGTCCTATTGTGGTTCACTGATGTTGAACTCATTTGCCATCGTAAGGTCAATAAGCCTGCATCCCTTGAACTTCAGTGATGGTGTGTCTCTCCTGCTTCAACAATAACCATCTGAATTGATACTCTCAACCTCATCCTTACCAACAGTTGCATACTGATTTCCAAGCTTTTCATCTTCTAACCAGCACCTCCTATTATTTCACCTTATTTCCTCTGGTTTCCAATTCCAACAATTCTTTCATCCCATAGAAACCCATATTGCATTCCCTTATTATCATTGCTTCTACCACTGCTCATGGCCTGACTTTGATATATAGTTTCACTTAGAGTCCATAGTCCATCATTACTATCATTCTTTTAAATCACATTTTAATATGCTATCTTCTCTTTCTCCTGAATTCACAAAATGAAAGCATTGCCTCAGTGAAATGAAAGTCTTTATACTACTCTCTGCCAGCACCTGTAAGTCTGAACATGGTTGAAGAAAAATGGAATCAAGCTTGTGGTTTCACGTCAATTCTATAATTTCTAGGCTGAATTGGCTGTTAGTGGTGCTGTCAACCCTATATTATTTCATCAGTTTATTGAATCTTCCCCTTTCTCAGATAGTTATCGTACAGCTGATTCTCTCTCCTAAACACTCCAATGTCACCTCCAATTTTCCCTCTTAGGTAATAAGCTCCTACCTGTTATACTGAGAAAACAAAACCATGATCCCATCACCATATTTATCTACCTACTGTCTCTCCTACTTCAATGCTGAAGTGACCTAAACCACGACCTCTTCAATCCTTTATGAATATGAACTCCTTGGAGATTTAACCCATTCTTTTTCTTTTTTATTTTTTTGGCCATGCTGAGTGGCTTACAGGATCTTAGTTCCCTGACCAGGGATCAAACTTGGGGCCCGTGAGTGAAAGCACAGAGTCCTAATCACTGGTCCACCAGGGAATTTCCTCCTTTTTTTTTCTTTTTTTTGAAAAAGCCTAGTGTCAAGAATATTCAATTCAATTGTCCTATGATGGTGGGTTAGCTAAAATTGGAAGTAAATGTGTTTTTTTCTCCCTAAACCTTAATTCTTCTCACTAATTCAGACCTTAAGAATTCTTCTCTAAATAAGAGAAGAAAATAAGTAGAAAGAAGATTAGAGATAACAGCAAATAATGTTTAGGCCTTGTGGAAATTAGCTCCCAGGCTGGACACAACACAGGTAAAGAGATGAGTACACTTGGGACTTGATGCCTGGAATGGTCACCCTCATATCAATTACAGAGACATGCAGGACACCACTGGACTTGCTGTGCTTAAGGTCTAAGTGACAGGCTCTTGCACAGCAGCCTGGACTTGATACACAGCTTCTTTGGTTTTTGACACCCCTGCCTGACTGAAGTATTTCTCATTTGAGCACTGGTTTCTAGGAAATCAAATGGAGGCATTAAAAAATGTACAGAAGCAGAGGAAGAGCCTTGCAAAGGCATTGCTTCAGAGACAGGATGGAAGGGGGCAGGTCACAACCATTAAAAGAATGAAACAATCATTAGGAAGAACAGGATATGACGAAAACTGTTTAGGACCTGCTAGGCTCAAGGTGGAGGAAGATTCGACTTCCAGGAGACATTGAGCTTCATTCATTTTTTGGAACTGTAGTTAGTATCATTCATTCTTATGAATTTAAATATCTTATGAATTCTGAGAACTCCCAGAATGTTTATCTATAGTCCAAACCTCACTCCCAATTTTAGGCTCACCATCCAACCACCAACTAAGCATCCCTACGTTATATGCCCCCCAAAGACCTCTAGACTTATTATTCCTACTACTTCCTCGACCTATCATCTGACCACCTACTAGACATCACATCAAAAACCAAACTCCTGTTTTCCCTACTCCAATCTGCTCCTTCCAGCCCTCTCTGCTTCAGTTAATTACATAATCAGACACCCAATTTCTTGGCCTTCTATTACCACCCACATTCAATACATTATCAAATTCTGTTGCTTCTCCCCTTGAAAAAGTTGGAAGACATCGGGTACTTTATCACTTCTTACTTGCTCCACTGTCACCATCCTGACTCTGTCCCATTCTTTCTCACCTTTAATTCATCATTTCATTAACCTCCCAACTGATCTGTTTCCTCTCTTACTCTCTCCTCCCCCAATTCATACTCAATACAGCAGATACAGTAGCCAGTATAGAAATCCAGTTAAATCTTAAGTCATATCATGGTATTAATCTTCTGAAAATTCTCCATATCTTCTCATCTATACCAATGTCTCTGTAGTTGTCTGCAAAACCCCACGTGACCTGCCACCTATAGTTCTTTGTGATCTCATCTCCTTGCTCACCCTCTCAGCCCCTCTACTTCAGTCTTGCTTGCCTCAGGTACATGGTACTTCCTCCTGTCTTTATAGTACGACAGCCTTGACCTTGATCTTGCATCTTCTGGGCTTGCTCTTTTCTTTCCTTTAGGTCTCTGATCAAATGTGGCCTATTTGACGAGGCCTTTGCTGACATTTCTATATTCAATAGTTACCCATCCCTGACACTTTTTAGTACCTTTTCCTGGGCCTGTTTCATTTTTTGTCTCAGTATATATCACAATATGTACACATAAATTCATCTACCAACACATATAGAGCGAGATTCATCATATATACCTTCCCAAAGACTGTAAGCTCTTTGAAGACAGTGATTTTATCTATTTTGATTGCACCTTAAATATCAAAGCCTAGAATAAAAAAAAAAAACTGAAACAGTATAGGGGATTCATAAATACTTCTTTTTGTAAAAATGAATAAATGAATGGACTGTTTATATTCATTGAGTCAGAGTTTAGGAAGGAAGATGGACATCTTAATTCCATAAACTTCCTCACAGGCCATTTAACATTTGCAATTCAGTTGCTGCAAGTTAGTCCTACAAAAATTACAAAACTTAAGTATCAGTTAAGGCTCTATTTAATAAATATCTTAAGAGAATTTCCTGAGATGCTCTGTAGAGGCAATTTTCATGTTCACATCCGGTATACATATGGCAAATATGTACACATGACTTAAAACTTATGATCTCTGTTATTTATTAACACTTATCACCTCTAGCTCAAGAAACAAAACTCGGCGAGTGAAGCGTGTGTCCTGCTATGTTGGCTCTACCCAGTCACTTTTGTGGATCTCCAGTTCCTTCAAATTCTGCTCTAAAAGTTTCAGAGTTCCCTCATGTGTGTCATTCCCTCGTGTTTTCTTCCAACCCAGGATTCATGGGCTTGTGCCTGAATCCTGAATTAAGATACAAAATGTAAGAAGTAAAAATGGGGGCGTTGGTAAGTGGCCCAGCCAGCAGCCCACAGTTAATTAGGATTATGAGTCACATCTTAACACAGACAAGTCTGCCCTTCACACAACTCTAGGCATCCACACTGCCACCAGCAATGCAGAAAAGGAGGAAAGCAAATGGGCAGGTACCAGGAAAATGGTCAAGAGGATTGCCAGCCCTGCAACTTAGCCTTAAAGAAGTTCTCCAGCTGCACCAAAAATGAGCTCTTTCTCTTTGGTTTTCAAAGCATGGAGTTAGAGCAACTGCTGAGAGTGAAGACTGGAATTACAGTGGGAAGTTTGGGGAGAAAAGAGAAGGTGTGAAATACCCATCTCAGAGAGTAGGAGACCAAGATGACGAGAGTAGGGTAATAGTATTCCGTGCTACTTGGAGAGTCTGTTAGAAATGTGAAATCACAAAATTAAAGCAAAATCAATCTTCTAGGCTGTGTGATTTTTCTCTAGTGATATTCACAGGTTTGGTAGTAGAAGCACACAGGTTTATTTTCTCTAGGATTGGGATTTTGTGAAGAAGGAAGAAAAGGACAAGTGGGTTGAAGTAGCCCATATTAGAATGATTTGAATGATGAGCCCTGGGATTCAAGCAGAACAAGAAAACAAGTGAGGGCAGACATGAGGGTCCACAGTATTTTGGGGTAGGTCGCAGAGCTGCTGGAGTGAGAGTCCTTGAACAAGCAACCTGAAAGGATAATTACAGTGACACATCCTGGATACAGGTCTGCTTTTGAAAATGCTATCCTTTTAGGTAGCTACGACAATCAAAATACTACTGTACTCAATATAAAAGAAGAAAAGTGCCCAGTTCCCATTAGCAGCAAAGCAGTCCTAGAGCCTTGCTTTTGTCTGAATGGGCTGATGGTGGCTTAATCCGCTTGGTTCTACTGCTAGCTGGAATCCTGTAGAGCTAATGATCCAAAGTCTCTCCTCTCAGCACTTAATGTTGGCATGACCTCACCCCAACTAGCACCCCGGATGCTTTTAGCCAAAATCTTAGCGCAGGAGAGAGTTGGGAAAAAGAATTCCAATGATTAAGCACCAATCGCATGCTGAACTTTAAGTCGGAAATACATGCAGACATGTCTACACACACAACACGGTAACTTACACGTAGCAAATATTCAAAGATTTTATTGACAACAAAATGAATGGATGCTATTTTATTTGCCAACAGTTAGAGATTTTCTTTTGTTGTTTGCTCACTAGAGCACGCATTGATCTCAAAATTACTATTTTTCTTTCCAGAAACTCTTTGAAGAAACATAGTAGTTGCTATCACTTTTGGTGTTCAGTTTAAAAAAATTAAATTAGAAATACGTTTTAAACCTCCGCAGGTTAAAGTGAATAAAAAAAAGCTTTTTAATCGAAAGCTCTATGATATAATATTTAAGCTCACAATTGGCTGCACTCAAGCTTAGAAATAAAATATCCTAATGGAATAGGTGGTACCATATAATCCTCTTCCTGGGATTCACTTCATCTTGCCTCTGAGAAAGGACAGCTGGTGGAGAGAAAATGGAAATATTTCAACAGCAGATTTGTTATTTCGTAAGCCAGCATTATTTACTTTAATACTTGCACTAAGAACACAACCACAGAGAATTGTCAATGAATAGTTCATTGGTATGCAAAAGGGATTGTCAACAATTTGCTAATATTTAAATGAAAGATTATCCTGAAAATAATTATAAGGACAGACTCATCAAAGAATATTTTATCTGCAGGTTTAAAAATTAGCATTCAGTAATGAGATTTGCTTGTAGACTGGGGGAGAAAATATTAATTGAAAGAAAACTAGAGTGATTAGTGTGTTTGGGGGATAGAAAAGAGTAGGAGAAATTTGAACATTTTCATAAAGGATGAGAGAAAATGCATTATATACACTTGCTACTTTTGCTAAAATTAATAAACTATTTTTAAATTGATAATCTAAGCTGTGACTATTTTTGGGGGCCAAGATAAGGAGACAGTGTCCTAGTTTCAATACCATCTTAGTTCTCATTGTGGCCAAAGTGTATATTCTTGTATCTACATCACTGTGTGACCCATGCAACATCCACATCAAGAGACTGGATGAGCGGCCATGTTGCAGACCCTGAGTATTTCAACCTTCATTTGAATACTTATAAGGCATCTACAAGACTTCCTGTACTAAGCACATCTGATGAATTTTGTTTTAACATACCTGCAAAGAAAAAACTTAATTCTTTTCTTACTCTCACACAGCTACCATACTCACACTTCTGACACTGGCAGGAGGGTTCATTCCCCACACCAAGCAATTCTCTGCAACTCCAGCTGGGTGTCCTACAGTTCATTTCAATTCTGACACTAATCCAGGAGCCCACCAAGAGTCACCTCATTATAACAAAAGACATTGCTATTACCCAGAAAAATCCAACGGTTTTAGGACCCCAGTGCCAGGAACCAGGAGCAGAGACCCATATATATATTATGTATATATAATTGAACAGTATAGTTCCCATCTTCGTTGACAATGCATGTTTGCATCTATCCATTCATTCATGCGTTCACTGTGTAACACCTTTTAAATTGAGAAAATAGTGCCCTCTGCAACACACCACAGTGAAGAATGGACTGAAACATGCTGGGATTTTCCCTTGAAACCTATTTCAGCTTCTAGGCCACGTCATCCCACGTGCCCTTGAGTCTTACGGCGCTACGGAAGAGTGAAACAAGAGAGAGCAAATGCGCCTGGTGAATCTCAGCAAACTTTGTTGGCCACTTAAACTACCATGTGCCGTTGGAGCAGGGCCCTGTTTCTCATCAGACGCAGTTATTGTCACAAGCATTATAATATCCTAAATTAGACTAGTTTTCAAACCTGCCCACTCATCACATCTCCCTGCTAAATTGGCCTCTTCACCTTGCCCGTCCATATCCATGTAATGGGGTAGAGCGTGCTGGGGGTGTTGGGCGGAGCAGCCCTTACCTGGGAGGAAGCTGACTGAGGCGGCCTTTGACCTGGGAGGTCTCACTCTGTCCTTGGATAAACCAGACAAGCCTCATTGAGTTTTTAGGTTGTTCTCTGACTAATTTCATTTTTTGCTCTGGATTTTGCCTTATTCTAGATGGGGATAAGGAGGGTAGCTACTTTTCACCATTAACAGCCCCATCAGCCACAGTTGGGTATACATCCAGAGCCCTGTTTGTTGAACAGAGATGTTCTTAGTTAATGTGCTGTGAAGAAAAGCAAAGAAAGAAAGGAAGGAAAGCAGCCAGAATTGGGATTTAGGATTTGGCAGATGTTACCTTACTTACAGCTCGTTCACACTAAGATAACAGAAGGTCCTATAATGAGGATAATGTTTTGCAAATATGAAACCCATCCACTTTAATTTACTCCCTAGGCAAGCTCCTGTGATCCACCTCCCCGGGGAATCCCTGAGGTCCCTGTTGCTTTGTGAAATGTATGCATGCATTTTAGGATGAGAGAAAGATGCGAAGCAGTGGAAAGGCCCAAAGTGGGAAGAGGGAAGGGGGTGCTGGAGAGGATGATGAAACCACCAGGGCCGAGGTCCCCACTTGCACCTGGGCAGCCACATCCTGTGAAATGGACAGCAAGGCTTGGTTAGGCGAAGGGAGGGTTCTTGTGCCTTCTCAGAGTGAACCCTTGTTCCTCACTACCAGAGTGTGCCAGCTACCTTGGTTTCTCTCCTGCCCTGGGGACACTTATATAAGCTAGGAGAAAATGCTGAGAGGACCAGGATACGCAGATGTTGCCGAGGATTGTGGTGCAAACCTCCTTGCCATGTGGTCATCATAGTTAGGGGTGATGGGGTCTACTTATCAAACAGATACAGATGTTTTCCTTCTTACTATTTTTCAAGCTGAAAGATGGCACTAGAAGCGACCTCACCAACAGACCTCAGCAATAAACACCAGCAGAATGTCCAAGAAGGACAGACTTCCCTGCTCTTCAGTCCACTGTGCAGCCCATAAACAGAAGCTCCCCTGAAGCAAAGTCCTGGGAGGATGCAGGATGCTTTCTGTATCAAAGGACCACAACTCTCAGGCCTTCCCTGGTGGCACAGTGCTTAAGAATCTGCCTGCCAATGCAGGGGACACAGGTTCGAGTCCTGGTCCAGGAAGATCCCACATGCCGCAGAGCAAATAAGCCCGTGCACCACAACTATTGAGCCTGTGCTCTAGAGCCCGTGAGCCACAACTACTGAGCCTGTGCTGCAACTACAGAAGCCCGCATGCCTAAAGCCTGTGCTTCGAAACAAGAGAAGCCACCTCTCTGAGAAGCCCACGCACCACAGCAAAGAGTAGTCCCCAGTCGCTGCAACTAGAGAAAGCCCATGCAGCAATGAAGACCCAGTGGAGCCAAAAATAAATAAATGAATAAATTTATTTAAAAAAATTAAAAAAGGACCACAACTCTCTTCTCCATCAACACAAGATCATGTAATTCACACCTCCTCTCATGCATCATCTGTGGGGGAGCACTGGCAGGCAAAGCTCTGAATGGCAGTGCTTCTAAACGGATACTGTTACCTAAAAGACTGTTACGGGTTTGCTTTCTTACTCACAGTACCTCCACCACACCAACATCTGAGGACTTAGAGAAAATCTCAACTATTAGCGTAGAGTTGCACTCAACACTGTCTCAGACCTGGGGACCCATTTTATTACAAAAGAGAGGCAACAATGAACATGATTATAACGTACTTCACATCACTGGCCAGTGGCCAGCTGAAAGATGGGGCATTGGAATGTTGCGCTGGTGTCCTCCAGGATGCTGTATATGCATACCAATGGCGTATATTTTAGGCAGTGCCCCAAGAGCTAGAATGCATGGGTCTGTGTTCCAAATGGTCACAGCAAGTTGTCCCCTCTCAACAACAAACACCAATATCTCATTTGTGGAGCTTGTGCTTCCCAACCTTGAAACCCTAGGCTTGGCTAACAGAGGTCCTAATTTGTAAGAAGAGACAGCCGCTACTAGACTCCAGGGTAAGAGAAACACTGAACTGGAAACTACAGTCCCCATCCTGTCATTTAGGGCATGTGAAAGACACAGCAGACAAAGCTGGTGTTGCTTTATTAGTGGCGGGCACTGACTTCAATGGCTATGATTCTCTAGGGTTGTTGCTTAACCAGTGTGTCTAGAACCCAGGAAACCCACCAGAGAAGCTCTTATTCTGTTGTATCCAGGGACAAACAGAAGTGGGTAATTACAGCCACCATGGCTTCCCGTGAAATGACAATGACAGCCTCAGAGAACCATGCTCAGATCACCCCATTAAATACACTTCCTAGACAGCCAAGGTGCTGGATGAGGACATTCAGAACTGTTGATGGAGGGGGAGATGTTGAGAAACAATTGCAGGTTTGGGGACAGAGGTAGAACGGGGAAGTTTGTTCCTCTTCACCTGAATTAAGTCTTTTGTAAGCGGTTGAGGCTGGCCATGACCTTGAAGCTGACCACGGGGATTAAAGAGGCACAGTGAATCTGAGTTATGGCAGGGAAGGTGGTAGGTCTTGATCCCTGCCTCACACCTTCCCAGTTAACATTTTAGGGCTTTGGTGACCCCTGGTTTCTGTTTCATGGGGTATGGACTGAGTATGCTAGTATGGACTGAGGAGACTAAAAGTTTGGTTCTCACCTCAGGCATCCAGAGTGGCCTGACCTAGCTGAATTCACACCGATGGGCCATCAGAGTCCAAGGACTCCCCTTTGCTCACCTTTTTGTAGGGGAGACAAAGCAGCCCCAGTCAGGATGCAAGTCTGAAGTTTTGTTTCAGAAAATTGAAAATAAGGTGGAGGATTCTAATGAGTGGCAATGCAGGTGACCCATGAAGTCTACAGGCACGGTAGTTCACTGTTGAAAACTGGAGTCTAAATACTCAAAAGTCTGAGCTCCAAAATCAAATCCAGGGCACAGAAACGACATTCTGGTAAATGGCATTGATTCCAGAGGTCAGATCTGTGCAAAAATGTAATCTAAATGGAAATAGGCCAACTCAAGAAAAGTACAGAGGCCAAAAAATTAAAATGAATATCAGAACATATTATTTATATTATATATATATGTGTGTGTGTATATATACATATAATATGTGTGTGTGTGTGTGTGTGTATGTATATATATATATATATATTTGGCAGTGTGACAATAAAACTCAAAATCTCAGTGACCTACAACAATGTATGTTTTTTCTTCCTTGTTCAGCAGGGACAAGTCTGATCTCATCTGAGTCCCATGAACTTGTCTACAGGCTACAGGTAAGATCTGGTTTTATTCCACATGTCTCATTCTGAGGTCTAGGCTGCAGAGGCAGCGACCATGTGGAGTTTGCTCTTTGGGGGGATTATAGCAGCATAAGAGGACCCACAAAATCATACAAATGTTTAAAGTCTCTATCAATGTCTTGTCCCTTCACATTCCATTGCCTAAAGCAAGTCACAGCCAAGTGCAAAGTCAGTGGAACAGGGATATATATTCCATCCTGATTGGTAAGAGAGAGAAGTATTTGCTGGATAATAATCTAACCTATCACTAATGGGCAAATGGTGGCTTTCCCGACTAATCTTTAAGAAAAGATGGGCACATGAGTATTTGTGTTTGTGTGATTGACCTAAAAAGCTATTGCCAGATTTGCAGATCCAGTAACTCTACTTGGTCCCTTCAACAAAAATGAATCAAACATTCTGTGACTCAGCTTAACTGAGACCAATACACAACAGGATGCCGTTGATTAACTTATTAGGAGTTGACTATTTTTGCTAAGTAACCTGGACATTTGTTTTGATTGATCAGAACATTTTCTTCTTAAAAGCAAATCTATTAGGCTGCCAGGTCAATAGCAGCTTCTGGCTTGGCGAGTGCGTGAATTCAGAGTAGAACTCAGTGGGATGGTGTCACTCATGACCTCACCTACAGATTTGTAATATAGAGAGGAGCTGCCTCTGGGTAAGCAGGCTTAGTGGGTGTCCCCATCTCAGCCTCAGAATACACAGTGCCAGTTGGATTCTGTCATTTGGACTCACGTTGACCACCCTGCTCCTTACTGAAATGTTCTTTCATTATATATATATATTATATACATACATTAACTCATTAAGCTGGAGATGGTCCTATTCTCAGCTCAAGGGCTAGATTGTTTGCTTCTAAGAACACTTTCTGTATATCAGAGCATCCATAAGAGTTGTTTTCATTTGTCAAACTCTTTGAATTACAAAGGTATCCATTTTCATCATTTGTAGTAGCTATGCATATTACAGAATGATGCATTTTTTTGTATATTCTGGATCATTGAGATTTCAAATATTCTGTCTCATTTTTCTATTGTACACTTCTATTTTGGGCTTGGTAAATATGGTTACTCAACATGTAAAGATAACTTATCTGGAGGCAGTGATTTTTTTTCAATTCTGACTTTTTTATGATCTTTACATTGATACCATAAAATAGTCATTGAAATATTACTTGACATCTGGCTAATGCTACCGTTCCATAATATGTTACAAATAAGTCTTCGGTATTTGAGAAAGTTGCATGGATATTCTGAGTATCTGTTTTCTCATTTGTAAATTTGGAAAAAGAAAATACCTGCTTTACTTGCTCTATAGAAATATTGAAAAGGAAATTAGATAATGTATGAAACACAGTTACTTAGTCCATAAGAAGGACTCAATAAAAGATTGATGAATCTGATTAAGATTTTGTCATGTTTCTATGAACTTTCAACCAGTGTATATTAAGAGGTAAATTGACTAAACTCTGTTAGATATTGAGTGTTGTTGTTTTACATGATCCCTGTGTTTCAAGGGCCTTTTTGTTAGGAGATCAAATCAGGTTATATCTTCTTCCTTGTCCTTTGTTTTCTAGACCTATTTTCCTTATATATAGAAAAATCTTGATTGATTTATACCTATTGTTCCATTCATCAACAAATGTGAATTCAAGCTAGCAAACAATAGGAAAATAAAATACCAAAGACTATTGAACAATAGGCCCAATTTTAATTTTACTGAAAATTCTCCCAAAGGGAGATAGCAACAAAAATGCCACTTTTGGCATCAGCAATGTACATTTTTCTAATTCCTTCTTCTATCATGATCTTCCCTGGTTCATTTTAATCCTGATGGAATTCTCTATAATGGTCATTAAATTTCAAAGTACTGCACAATTAAGGATTAGTTAACTATTAGACCATATAATGGCACTCTGATTTATGCAAGCATCATTAAAATCTTTTTCAGCTAAGATCTGAGGGGGATATGAAATGCATCAAATTTAAGAATTTAAATCAGTTTAATGAGACTTTTTCCTTTCTTGACTTCCACTTACGTGCTTGTGTGGTGCTAGATGCTTCAGAGACTGCAAAGAACTATACATGGTTGTTAATGATGACAAAAAGAAGGAATTTGGTATTCAGACAAGAGAAGGGAGTTTAAATGTAAGAGAAGAAATGGAAAATGTATTTTTTTTTTTTTTTGGAAAACGTATTTTTTGCATTAGGATAGTGGTAGAATGTAAAACTTTCCGAGTCAGACTGAAGTGGGAAGTTATTCAGTCTTTCTATTTTAATCATGTATTAGTTTTCTCTTGACATGTAGCAAGTTATCACAAGCTTAGCAGCTTAAAGCAACATGCATTTATTAAATCTCAGTTCTATAGGTGAAAAGTTGGGGCCAGTTCAACTGAATACTACTTGGAGTCTTGAAAAACCAAAAATAGGGTGTTGAATGGCTAAGCCGTTATCAGGAGGCTCTGGGGAACAACCCATTCCCAAGCTCATTCAGAGTGTTGACAGAATTCAGATCCTAGTGGTTGTAGGACTGAAGTCTCTTTTTCCTGAGGTCACTGGCTGTCAACTGAAGGTTCCTCTTTTCTCCTAAAGACCATTCACATTCTTTCTCACATGGCCCTCTCCATCTTCAAACCAACTATGGCATATCTAGTCCTTCTCATGTTTCAAATCTCTTTGACTTCCCATATGCCTTCCTCTTCTACCACAGCCAAAGAAAACCCCATGATTGTAGGGCTCATATGATTATGTCAGGACTTCCTGTAAATTCCTTTATCTTAATGTCAACTGATGAACAATCTTAATTACATCTGTAAAATCTCTTCACAGAGGTACTTCATTTATGGTTTGATTGGGTAACCAGGAAAAAAGATTCTTGGTGGGGGCATCTTTGGTATTTTGCCTACTTCAAGCTATGAAATGGGGTTAATAGAAGAATGTAACTCAGAGGATTCTTACAAAGATTAAATGGCATTGCACAGCTAAAGAACTTATTACTAAGAATTAGTATATTTAAGAAAATTTACCCATTATCAGCATTATTATTACAATTGTTATTATCAACATTACATTATTATTATTATTATTAAACTAATATTTGAAAGTTTGGAGAAATCAGAAATAAATAGGCCTTCAAAGTATATTGCTATTTTATGCTAGGGTTTGCCTTATTCTAGCAGAGAGATATTATAGATAGAACCAAAATTGCATAAATTTTACAAATTTATATATATATATATATTTTATATACATATAGAGAGAGGATATATACATATACATATATTACATATTTATGTTTTATTATATTCCAGTTTGTGCCCTATCTCTTCACTTTCTTTAAGTCTTCTGATGAACAGACTACTTTTCATTTTTTTAATGAAACATACATTAAAATAAAATAAAGAATTACATAATGTGCAAACAATAATCAATGAATTGGGAGATTGGGATACCAAATTGTATGCTCTAAATATATGCAGTTTATTGTATGTTAACTGTATCTCAATAAAAGTTCTAAAAAAAAAGAATAAAAAAAGAAAGTTAGAATGGCTATATGAATATGAAAAAGAGACTCCTGAAGCAGTATTATTACCACAACAAGGAAGAACATTCATTATAATAATAATGAAGTGATAAATGGGTAAATAAGCAAAAAAAGAAAAATAATGCTAAACACATATGAACCTAAAAGCAGAGCTTTCATAAACACAATGCACAGAATTGAGAGGAGGAAAGGATGAATGTCCAAAATTACATGTGGGCACTGTTAACACACTTCTGCAATTGACAGAACATGTTGGTGGAAATCAGTGAGGAGAGGAAACCGAGAAATAGCATCAACTAAATTGACATGGTGTGTATTTACAGAACACTCGACCCGACCCAACAATAGCAGAATACATATTCTTTAATTACACCTGTGACATTTAGCATGAATGACCACATTGAGGGCCATGAGACAAAATTGTGAAAATTTAAAATATTTGAAATCATACAAAGTATGTTCTCTGACCCTAATAGAATGAAACTAGAAATCAATAACAGAAAGAGAACTGAAAAAAATCCTAAGTTTGGAAATTAAACAATATACTTAAAAAATAACATGAGTCAAAGAAGTCACATGAGAAATTAGAAAATATTTTTAATTGAGCAAAATGGAAATCTAAGAAGGCAAAATTTGTTGAAAGTAGCTGAAGCAGGTAGGATTTCCATTCCAGCTTCAGCGTGTAAAGTGCTCGCCAGTTACTGCTCCTGTCCCCACAACAGCAAAATCTTAAAGACACTGAAAATCAGAAACTTATCTTGGACACATCAGGAACTGAGGCTGCAGAGCAGATTACCACCATGAAACCTGGTTGCTTAATCAGAGCGGAAGCTAGTAGAGCTGAAACTTGCAGGAAATCTTAAATGGTAATTTTAATGAATTCCTGGGTATGAAAAAAATCGAACCACCTAGCCAGGCTTAACCAAGAAAAATAAAGATAAAATACAAATTGCTAACATCAGAATTTTGAAAAGGCATTCATCACCACCCATCCCATAGGCAATAAAAAGATAGTGAAGGGGAACAGTTTAGGCCAGCATCTCTGAGATTCCCTTGGCCTTTTTGAATGGGTATTGGGTTAGCCGACATGTAGTGTCAGCCACAGACTTTAAAAGGCATGCAGTTCTAAGTCTTCACTTTAGAAATAAGAGAAATTGGAGGAGTCATCAACATGGTGGAGTAGGAGGAAATGCACTCACTCCCTCTTGCAAGAGCACTGGAATTACAACTAACTGCTGAACAATCATTGAAAGAAAGACACTGGAACTCACCAAAAAAGATAATCCACATCGAGAGACAAAGGAGAAGCCACAATGAGAGAGTAGGAGGGGCGCAATCACTTGTTAAAATCAAATCCCATAAATGCTGGGTGGGTGATGCACAAGCTGGAGAAGAATTACACTGCAGAAGCCCACCCACTAAAGTGAGGGTTCTGAGCTCCATGTCAGGCTTCCCAACCTGGGGGTCCAGCAATGGGAGGAAGAATCCCCAGAGAATCAGACTTTGAAAGCCAGCAGGATTTGATTGCAGGACCTTCACAGGACTGGGGGAAACAGAGACTCCACTCTTGGAGGGCACACAAAAAAGTGTGCTCACCAGAACCCAGGGGGAAGGAGCAGTGACCCCATAGGAAACTGAACCAGACCTACCTGCTGGTGTTGGAGGGTTGCCTGCAGAGGTGGGGGACAGCTGTGGCTCACCGAGGAGACAGGGGCATGGGCAGCAGGGGTTCTGGGAAGTGCTCACTGGCATGAGCCTTCCCAGAGTCTGCCATTAGCCCCACCAATGAGCCTGTAAGCACCAGTGCTGGATAGCCTCAGGCCAAACAACCAACAAGGTGTGAACACAGCCCCATGCATTGGCAGAAAAGCAGATTAAAGTTTCACTAAGCTCTGCTCACCAAATCAGATTAAAGTTTTACTGAGCTCCACCCACCCAGCCCAACCCACCATCAGTCCCTCCCATCAGGAAGCATGCAGGAGCCTCCTAGATAGCTGCCTCCACAAGAGGCAGAGAGCACTATCAGCAGTATTTCATCCTGTGGAACTAAAACCATAGCCACAGGAAGATAGAGAAAATGAAAAGGCAAAAGACTTTGTACCTGATGAAGGAACAAGAAAAACCCCAGAAAAACAACTAAATGAAGAGGAGATACACACCCTTCCAGAAAAAGAATTCAGAATAATGATGGTGAAGATGATCCAGGACTTTGAAAAAAGACCGGATGCAAAGATTGAAAAGTTGCAAGAAAACTTTACCAAAGACCTAGAAGAACTAAAGAGCAAACAAAGAGATATGCAACACAATAACTGAAATGAAAAATACACTAGAAGGAACCAATAGCAGATTAACTGAGGCAGAAGGGCGAATAAGTGACCTGGAAGACAGAATGGTGATCATCACTTATGTGGAAAAGAATAAAGAAAAAAGAATGAAAAGAACTGAAGACAGCCTAAGAGACCTCTGAGACAACATTAAATGCACCAACTTTCACACTATAGGGGTCCCAGAAGAAGAAGAGAGAGAAAGTACCCAAGGAAATATTGGAAGAGATTATATTTGAAAACTTCCCTAACATGGGAAAGGAAACAGCTACCCAAGTCCAGGAAGCACAGAGAGTCCCAGGCAGGATAAACCCAAGGAGAAACACGCCAAGACATATAGTAGTCAAATTAACAAAAATTAAAGACAGAGAAAAGTTATTAAAAGCAACAAGGGAAAAACGACAAATAACATACAAGGGAACTCCCATCAGGTTAATAGCTGATTTCTCAGCAGAAACTCTACAAGCCAGAAGGGAGTGACATGATATATTTCAAGTGATGAAAGGGAAGAACCTACAACCAAGAATACTCTACCCAGCAAGAATCTCATTCAGATTTGAGGGAGAAATCAAAAGCTTTACAGACAAGCAACAGCTAAGAGAATTCAGCACCACCAAACCAGCCCTACAACAAATGCTAAAGGAACTTCTCTAAGCGGGAAACAGAAGAGAAGAAAAGGACCTACAGAAACAAAGACAAAACAATTAAGAAAATGCTAATAGGAACATACATATCGATAATCACCTTGAATGTAAATGGACTAAATGCCCCAACCAAAAGACACAGACTGGCTGAATGGATGCAAAAACAAGACCCATATATATGCTGTCTCCAAAAGACCCACTTCAGGGTGATGGTAGCCTCATAGAATGAGTTTGGGAGTGTTCCGCCTTCTGCAATATTTTGGAAGAGTTTGAGAAGGATAGGTGTTAACTATTCTCGAAATGTTTGATAGAATTCGCCTGTGAACCCATCTGGTCCTGAGCTTTTGTGTGTTGGGAGATTTTTAGTCACTGCCTCAATTTCCATACTTGTGATTGGTCTGTTCATGGTTTCTATTTCTTCCTGGTTCAGTCTTGGAAGATTGTATTTTTCTAAGAATGTATCCATTTCTTCCAGGTTATCCAATTGATTGGCATATAGTTGCTTGTAGTAGTCTCTCATGATGTTTTGTATTTCTGAGGTGTCCGTTGTGACTTCTCCTTTTTCATTTCTAATTCTGTTGATTTGCATCTTCTCCCTTTTTTTCTTGATGAGTCTGGCTAATGGTTTATCAATTTTGTTAATCTTCTCAAAGAACCAGCTTTTAGTTTTATTTATTTTTCTTATGGTTTCTTTCCTTTCTTTTTCATTTATTTCTGCTCTGATCTTTATGATTTCTTTCCTTCTGCTCACTTTGGGGTTTCTTTGTTCTTCTTTCTCTAGTTGTTTGAGGTGTAAGGTTAGGTTGTTTATTCGATCATTTTCTTGTTTCTTAAGGTAGGACTGTATTGCTATAAACTTCCCTCTTAGAACTGCTTTTGCTGCAACCCATAGGTTTTGGGTTGTTGTGTTTTCGCTGTCATTTGTTTCTAGATATTTTTTGATTTCCTCTTTGATTTATTTATTGATTCCTTGGTTGTTTAAGAGTGAATTGTTTAGCCTCCATGTGTTTGTATTTTTTGCAGTTTTTTTCCTGTAATTGATATATAGTCTCATGGCATTGTGGTCTGAGAAGATGCTTGATATGATTTCAATTTTCTTGAATTTGCTGAGGTTTGATTTGTGACCCAAGATGTGATCTATCCTGGAAAATGTTCTTTGTGAACTTGAGAAGAAAGTGTAGTCTGTCGTTTTTTGGATGGAATGTCCTATAAATATCAATTAAGTCGAGATGGTCTAATGTGTCATTTAAAGCTTGTGTGTCTTTATTGATTTTCTGTTTGGATGATCTGTCCATTGATGTAAGTGGGGTGTTCAAGTCTCCCACTATTATTGTGCTACTGTCAATGTCCCCTTTTATAGCTGTTAGCATTTGCCTTATGTATTGAGGTGCTCCTATATTGGGGGCATAGATATTTACCATTGTGATATGTTCTTCTTGAATGGATCCCTTGATCATTATGTAGTGTCCTTCCTTGTCTCTTGTAATAGTCTTTACTTTCAAGTTTAATGTGTCTGATATGAGTATTGCTACTCCAGCTTTCTTTTGATTTCCATTTGCATGGAATATCTTTTTCCATCCCTTTACTTTCAGTCTATATGTATCCCTTGGTCTGAAGTGGGTTTCTTGTAGGCAGCATATAGAAGGGTCTTGTTTTTGTATCCATTCAGCCAGTCTGTGTCTTTTGGTTGGAGCAGTTAATCCATCTACATTTAAAGTGATTATTGACATGTGTGTTCCAATTACCATTTTCTGAATTGTTTTGGGTTTGTATTTGTAGGTGTTTTCCTTTTCTTGTGTTTCCTACTTAGAGAAGTTCCTTTAGCATTTGTTGTAGGGCTGGTTTGGTGGTGCAGAATTCTCTTAACTTTTGCTTGTCTGGAAAGCTTTTGATTTCTCCCTCAAATCTGAATGAGATTCTTGCTGGGTAGAGTATTCTTGGCTATAGGTTTTTCTCTTTCAGGACTTTCAGTATATCCTGCCATTCCCTTCTGGCCTGCAGAGTTTCTGTGGAAAGGTCAGCTGTTATCCTGATGGGTTTTCCCTTATATGTTGTTTGTTGCTTTTCTCTTGCTGCTTTTAATATTTTTTCTTTGTGTTTAATTGTCGTTAGTTTGATTAATATGTGCCTCGGTGTATTTCTCCTTGGGTTTATTCTGTATGGGACTCTCTGTGCTTGTTGGACTTGGTGAATTATTTCCTTTCCCATGTTGGGGAAGTTTTCCACTATAACCTCTTCAAATATTTTCTCAGACCTTTTCTTGTTTTCTTCTTCTTCTGGGATGCCTATAATTCGAATGTTGGTACGTTTAATGTTATCACTGAGGTCTCTGAGACTGTCTTCTAATCTTTTTACTCTTTTTTCTTTTTCCTGCTCTGTGGTGTTTATTTCCCCCATTCTATCTTCCAACTCACTTATTCGTTCTTCTGCCTCAGTCATTCTGCTGGTTATAGCATCTAGAGTATTTTTAATTTCAGTTATTTTGTTATCCATTGCTGTTTGTTTTTCTGAGTTCTTATGAACTGTTTCTTGTACTTTCTCTATTTTGTTATTGAGATTTTGTATCATTTTTACTATCATTACTCTAAATTCTTTTTCAGGCATTTTTCCTATTTCCTCCTCATTTATTTGGTCTTGTGGGTTTTTTTCCTGCTCCTTTGCCTGCATGGGGTTTCTTTGTTTCCTCATGGTTGTCCAAACTTTTGGGGTTGCTTGTCCTGAGATTCCACTCCACAGAAGAGGTGTCAGGTTGCTTCTAAATCTCTGAGGGAGTTGCTGCTGAGTTCAAGCTTACCCTGTTCACAGCGCAGGACAGGCCAGTACAGCTGGCAGATGAGTTGTTGGGGCAGGAATAGCCACTTTATCCAGAAAGCCAGCAGACGGAGACGATGGCGGACTGGTGTCTCACCCAAAAGACCCACTTCAGACCTAGGGACACATACAGACTGGAAGTGAGGGGATGGAAAAAGATATTCCATGCAAATGGAAATCAAAAGAAAGCTGGAGTAGCAATACTCATATCAGATAAAATAGACTTTAAAATAAAAAATGTTACAAGAGACAAGAAAGGACACTACATAAAGATTGAGGGATCAATCCAAGAAGAAGAGATAACAATGATAAATATACATGCACCCAATATAGGAGCACCTCAATACATAAGGCAAATGCTAATAACTATGAAAGAGGAAATCAACAGTAACACAATAATAGTGGGGGACTTTAACACCCCATTTACACCAATGGACAGATCATCCAGACAGAAAATTAATAAGGAAACACAAGCTTTAAATGACACAATAAATCAGCTTGATTTAATAGATATCCATAGGACATTACATCCAAAAACAGCAGATTACATATTCTTCTCCAGTGCACATGGAACATTCTCCAGGATAGATCACATTTTGAGTCATAAATCAAGCCTTGGTAAATTCAAGAAAATTGAAATTGTATCAAGCATCTTTTCTGACCACAACACTATGAGATTAGAAATCAATTACAGGAAAAAAACTGTAAAAAACACAAACACATGGAGGCTAAACAATACACTACTAAATAACCAAGAGATCACTGAAGAAATCAAAGAGGAACTCAAAAAATACCTAGAGACAAATGACAATGAAAACACAACTATCCAAAACCTATGGGATGCAGCAAAAGCAGTTCTAAGAGGGAAGTTTATAGCGATACAATCCTACCTCAAGAAACAAGAAAAATCCCAAATAAACAATCTAACCTCACACCTAAAGAAACTAGAGAAAGAAGAGCAAACAAAACCCAAAGTTAGTAGATGGAGAGAAATCATAAAGATCAGAGCACAAATAAATGAAATAGAAACAAAGAAAACAATAGCTAAAATCAATAAAACTAAAAGCTGGTTCTTTGAGAAGATAAATAAAATTGATAAACCTCTAGCAAGACTCATCAAGAAAAAGAGGGAGAGGACTCAAATCAATAAAATTAGAAATGAATCAGGAGAAGTTACAATGGACACCACAGAAATAAAAAGCACCATGAAGACTACTACAAGCAACTCTATGCCAATAAAATGGACAACCAGGATGAAATGGACAGATTCTTAGAAAGGTATAACCTTCCAAGACTGAATCAGGAAGAAATAGAAATATGAACAGACAAATCACAAGTAATGAAATTGAAACTGTGATTAAAAATCTTCCAACAAACAAATGTCCAGGACCAGATGGATTCACAGGTGAATTTTTTCAAGCATTTAGAGAAGAGCTAACACCCATCCTTCTCAAGCTCTTCCAAAAATTGCAGAGGAAGGAACAATCCCAAACTCATTTTGTGAGGCCACCATCACACTGATACCAAAACCAGACAAACATACTACAAAAAAAGGAAATTACAGACCAATATCACTGATGAATTTAGATGCAAAAATCCCCAACAGAATACTAGCCAACAGAATCCAACAGCACATTGAAAGGATCATACACCACAATCAAGTGGGGTTTATTCCTGGAATGCAAGGATATCCTCAAATCAATCAATGTGATACACCATATTAACAAACTGAAGGATAAAAACCACATGATCATCTCAATAGATGCAGAAAAAGCTTTTGACAAAATTCAACACCCATTTATGATAAAAACTCTCCCAAAGGTGGGCAAAGAGGAAAACTACCTCAACATAATAAAGGCCATATATGACAAACCCACAGCAAACATCATTCTCAACAGTAAAAAAATGAAAGCATTCCCACTAAGATCAGGAACAAGACAAGGATGTCCACTTTCACCACTACTATTCAACATAGTTTTGGAAGTCCTTGTCACAGCAATTAGAGAATAAAAAGAAATCCAAGGAATCCAAATTGGAAAAGAAGAAGTAAAACTATCACTGTTTGCAGATGACATGATACTATACATAGAAAATCCTAAAGATGCCACCAAAAAACTATTTGAGCTAATCAATGAATTTGGTAAAGTTGCAGGATACAAAATTAACATGCAGAAATCTCTTGTATTTCTATACACTAACAATGCAAGATCAGAAAGAGAAATTAAGGAAACAATCCCATTTACCATTGCAACAAAAAGAATAAATTTCCTAGGAATAAACCTAACGAAGGAGGTTAAAAGACCTATACTCAGAAAACTATAAGACACTAATGAAAGAAATCAAAGATGACACAAACAGATGGAGGGACATACCATGTTCTTGGATTGGAAGAATCAACATTGTGAAAATGACTATACTATCCAAAGCAATTTACAGATTTAATGCAATCCTGATCAAATTACCAACGGCATTTTTCACAGAACTAAACAAGAAATTTTACGATTTATATGGAAACACAAAAGACCCCGAACAGCCAAAGCAATCTTGAGAAGGAAAGACGGAGTTGGTGGAATCAGGCTTCATGACTTCGGGCTATATTACAAGGCTGCAGTGATCAAGACAGTATGGTACTGGCACACAGAAATATAGATCAATGGAACAGAATAGACAGCCCAGAGATAAACCATGGTCAACTAGTCTATGACAAAGGAGCCAATGATATACAGTAGAGAAAAGACAGCCTCTTCAATAAGTGGTGCTGGGAAAACTGGACAGCTACATGTAAAAGAATGAAATTAGAACACTTCTTAACACCATACCCAAAAATAAACTGAAAATGGATTACAGACCTAAATGTAAGGCCAGACACTATAAAACTCCTAGAGGAAAACATAGGAAAAACACTCTTCAGCATAAATCACAGCAAGATCTTTTTTGATCTGCCCCCTAGAGGAATGGAAATAAAAACAAAAATAAATAAGTGGGACCTAATGAAACTTCAAAGCTTCTGCAGAGCAAAGGAAACTATAAACAAGATAAAAAGACAACCCTCAGAATGGGAGAAAATATTTGCAAACAAATCAAAAAAGGATTAATCTCCAAAATATATATAAACTGTTCATCCAGCTCAATTTCTAAAAAAACAAACAACCCAATGAAAAAATGGGCAGAAGGCCTAAATAGGCATTTCTCCAAAGAAGACATACAGATGGCCAAGAAACCTGTTCAACATCACTAATTATTAGAGAAATGCAAATCCAAACGGCAATGAGGTATCACCTCACACCGACGAGAATGGACATCATCAGAAAATCTACAAACAGTAAATGCTGGAGAGGGTGTGGAGAAAAGGGAATGCTCTTGCA
Source organism: Hippopotamus amphibius kiboko (assembly GCF_030028045.1). Classification (NCBI taxonomy): domain Eukaryota; kingdom Metazoa; phylum Chordata; class Mammalia; order Artiodactyla; family Hippopotamidae; genus Hippopotamus; species Hippopotamus amphibius. The sequence continues at coordinate 169,349,928 of NC_080190.1, forward strand.
CTCTTGGTGGGAATGTAAATTGATACAGCCACTATGGAGAACAGTATGGAGGTTCCTCGAAAAACTAAAAACAGTATGGAGGTTCCATATGACCCAGCAATTCCACTACTGGGCATATACTCAGAAAACACCATAATTCAAAAAGACACATGCACTCCAATGTTCATTGCAGCACTATTTACAATAGCCAGGACATGGAAGCAACCTAAATGTCCATCAACAGATGAATGGATAAAAAAGATGTGGTACACACATACAATGGACTATTACTCAGCTGTAAAAAGCAATGAAACTGGGACATTTTTAGAGACATGGATGGACCTAGAGACTATCATATAGAGTGAAGTGAGTCGGAAAGAGGAAAACAAATATTGTATATTAACACATATATGTGGAGTATAGAAAAATGGTTCAAATCAACCGGTTTGCAAGGCAGAAATAAAGACACAGATGTAGAGAACAAACATGGACACCAAGTGGGGAAAGCAGGGAGGGTTGGGGGGAATGAACTGGGAGATTGGAATACCAAACTGTACACTCTAAATATATGCAGTTTATTGTATGTTAACTGTATCTCAATAAAAGTTCTTAAAGGCTTCCTAGGTGGTACAGTGGTTGAGAATACGCCTGCCAATGCAGGGGACATGGGTTTGATCCCTGCTCCAGGAAGATCCCACAGGCTGTGGAGCAACTAAGTCTGTGCGCCACAACTATTGAGCCTGCACTTTAGAGCCCATGAGCCACAACTATTAAACCCATGTGCTGCAACTACTGAAGCCCACGTGTCTAGAGCCTGTGATCCACAACAAGAGAAGCCACAGCAATGAGGAGCCTGTGCACCACCACAAAGAGTAGCCCCCACTCACCACAACTAAAAAGAAAGCCCACACACAGCAAAAAAGACCCAACACAGCCAATAAAATAAATCAATCAATTAATTAATTTTTTTTAAAAAGTTCTTAAAAAAAAAGATAGTGAAGGAATTCTGTGAGGACCTCTAATACCCGTAACTTGATAGCTGAGATGAAATGGGCTAATTCTTTGGAAGATGAAAACTACTAAAACTCACATGAGGAGAAATAGCTAATATTAATAGTCTTCTGTTATTAACTAAATTGAATCAATAATGATCTTTTTTTTTCAAAAAGAAAGCACTAGGCCCAGATGATTTCACTGGTGAATTTTACCTAACATTGTACAAATTCTTCACAATCTCTTCACATATTAGAAGTAGAAGGGCCATTTTCTAACTTAATATCTGAGGTCAGCACCACCCTAATACCAGAAACAGATAAAGGCATCCTAATATTTTCAAGTAAGTTCATGTACATAAACCACTCAGAACACTGACACAGAGTTAGCTCTTCAGTATTCGTTTGCTACTAACTTTATTATTAATATAGAATTTACTTATATCGGCAGGTATTTGAGGACTCCTAGAGGCACGATGGAATCACTGAAGTATTTTAAGCAAAGAAGTTGTGCAGGGTGATGTTTTCATTTTGGAAATAAACATAATAATCACGCTAGAAGCAGTGGTTAGCAGCAGTGGAGAGAAGCAAGATGAATTACTGAGAAGAGTTTAGAGTCTTTAGTTGTGGTCCAGGATGGAAAGAATGAAGGCTGGCATCAAAACCGTGCCGTTGGGAGAGGGGTTGGAGTGGGGAGACAGCTCTGGGAGAGGTTTAGAGAGGAGAACCAGCAGGGGCTGGGCGCCTGATTTAGTGTGGAGATTGTGGGAGAAGTGCTGCCCTAGGAAGCAGTAAATATTCTGCAAAGAATAAACACGCCTCCAAGACAATTCTGTATAGCTGCAAACATCGCTCTGGAGTAACAGTTTTGTAAATCACTGCAGTGAGCTTCTTCAGGAACTTGGAGAATCAGAACATGGACACTAAAACTCAGTGATCCCTGATGTAGGCAACAGAAATCTCGGTGAAGAAGAGGCTTGAGATGTGACCCGAAGGTCGGCCAGGTCATGCACAGAAACAGAGAAAAGAGGGAAAGAGTTTGTTTTCATAGCCATGATATTTGTGCAAATCTCAGCAGCATATAAACATAGAGATCCACAGAGCTCACTAGAACGCTCCTCTGTCCGAGACACGTGGTCTAATCAGCCAGGATGGAGATACAGAGGGAGGAAATATTAAACACACACAGCTGTCCTTCAATTAAAAAATCAAGTAAAAAATAATATAAAAAATAAACACACACAGACACATTGATATTTTCTCTAACACCCACTGTAGGGTTGACAGTTTCTCCAAAACATCCAGCACTGCTTAACTTTCTTTCTGAGATACACAGTGACTAACCTGAAAGAAAGCATTTGGTTCGATGCCCGCATTTTTCGGGGGAGAAGAAGTGAAGGGTTTAGAGGTGACTTATCCGGTGTCATCCACTGGCCTGAGGCAGGGCTGGGACGGAGCGCACTGTGCTGATGCTGTCCTGCTCTTCCCCGGAGCTGCCCTGCTCCTTTCTTCCTCCATCTGCGCTTTTGCTCCTCTCCTTTCTGTCCCTTCCTTCCACCCTTCCTGGAACATCTGACAAACATTACAAAACGGAAGACATGGTTCCACGTGCACGTTTTCCTGAAGTTATTTCAGGACATTGTCCTTAGCTGCATCACAAAAGGACTGTCAGCGAAGATCTTTCAGACATGAATGTGCGAGCTTCACCCGCAGGTAGGGACACATGCGTCACAAGTCAATCATCATCTCCCATTGCATTTCCCTGAGTATCTGCTTTGGGTACCACGAGTCTGATAGTCCTCCCCCATTCAGTTCCTCAGTCACTTCCTCACGAAATGCCTAGGAGATGGGGCCTGGGGTTGAGCATTCCTTCCTTGCCCTGTTTCTGCCCTGCAGTCCCCCTGTGAGTGGTTTGCTGCCTTAGCCAACACGTTACCGCCTGCAGGACACCATCAGCACTGCCATTCCCATCCTCAGGCCCCTAGCGGCTGTCCATCATGCCATGATCCCCCCAGGCCAGCAGCCTTCACTCTTCCTCTCTTCCAGACATGGGAGAAGGCTTTTCTCATCAGTGTGCATTTTCACAGGCAGCCCTTGGGAGGCCCGCATGAGGTGTCTCTTTCCCTGGGCAAGCAGGCTGAGCTGTGGGCTCTGCGATGGCCCCAGACAGCCCGATGGTGGGTCCTTGAGAACTGCCCTTTTTTCGCTTATTTATTGTCCACTTTAAAACATTTTCTACTTTTCCACTACTAAAACTCTTCAGGTATTATTTATTATGTTTATTTTCCTTGTGTCCTCATTTAAAATGATGTCCTGCTATTATTCTTTCATGAGTTCTGTGACCTAATTTCTGAGGTTTCCGTAAATTCCGACATACACTTCCCCCCACGTCTTGTATGCATTTCTTGATGTCTTTTAGTCTGTTTTGAAATAGTATGTTACAGTTGTGATCTTTCTGACACGTTGGCTTTGTCTGTGGAATGTTTTCCCGCTCCTTATTCTCCTATATCTTATAGTCACTTTACAGGGATGTGATCTTCAGATTGTTGCATTGTTTATTTTGAAGTAAATTTCATCCTTCTGAAGTTTAAAAGTTCAGATAGTTATTCTCATTTCACAAACCTCACTTTTCTGTAGTTTTCCTGTAATATGAAAAACATGGCAGTTGGCTTTCCGATCGTGCAGAGAGGTCTTCGATTCTATGACTCATTGTAAAAGCCTAAATTCAGTGACCCTTGAATAAGCGTTTCCTGCATCTCTCTCCCCACCAAACTTCTCTTCTTCGTCTTGCTCTCATTCTTTGCGTTGACACCATCAGAGTGTCTCCTCCCTCGCCCCAGAAGTGATGATGTTGTTTCTTGGCTTAGACTTTATGCACCTCATCCTCGTGTTTTTAGCTCTTTGGCTCCAACCATTCACGTAAGGGCTCCAAAGAATGGTTTGCTCTGCTTTCTGGCTTTGTGTCTTTTTATGACACCACCGTGCAGTCTTAAAAACCTTCATTTTTTAACATTTCTAAAGCGATCTGCAAATACCCGCGAACCGATTCTCACCTCAGCCCTGGGAGGCGCGGTCAGTGTGATTGTTTTTGCTTTACAGGTGAGAGCACTGGATGGGGGACGTTTAAGGAATGTGCTGGATTTTGCAAAATAAAGCAGAGAACAATTGTATCATTCCCGTAGGACCATTCCTGACAGATCATTACCCTTGAAAGCAACTGGTGGAAAATAGGAAGGTAGAGGTGGGTCAGGGCAAGTCAGAGGACAGTTTCCTGGTCTCGGGAAAAGTACATCAGGGACACAGGCGTAATTGTATGTTTATCTATCTGTCAGCCCATGGGCAGAACAGGGACGGGCAGAACAGGTCCTCACGTTACCATCATCACAGTATGGCATGCACAGTATGTATGTAGTAATAATATATGTGTCTGAAATATAGATGGTGCTAGAAATGCAGATTGCTTTCCCTTCCCAAACACTACCTGACTGGAGCAGAACGGGTAGCACTAGATACATTTAATTTTCATGTGTATTTATGGGCTCTGGATTCAGACTAATTCCACATCTTGGCTTCAACACTTACAAGCCTTGCAATCTTGCACAGATCGCTACGACTTACTAACTTTTATTTTCCATCATTTGTAGAAGAAAAGAAAACAACCAAAAATAATAATAGTACCTGCACCTATTCATGGGGTTGCTGTATAAGGGGAAGTAAAATTATTAGACCAGAAACTGGTACAAGGTAAGTATTCAACTCCTCTGTGTGTGTGGTTTTTGGTTTCTTTTTGTTTTTTGTTTTTTGATTTTTTTTTGGCTGTGTTGGGTCTTCATTGCTGCGTGGTCTTTGGTTGTGGAGAGCCGAGGCTCCTCTTCCTTGTATTGCGCGGGCTTCTCATCGCTGTGGCTTCTCTTGCTGCAGAGCATGGGCTCTAGGCGCATGGGCTTCAGCAGTTGTGGCTCGTGGGCTCTAGAGCACAGGCTCAATAGTTGTGGCGCACGGGGCTTAGTTGCTCCACTGCATGTGGGATCTTCCCGGACCAGGGCTTGAACCCACTTCCCCTGCATTGGCAGGCAGATTCTTAACCACTGTGCCACCAGGGAGGTCCAAATTCCTCACTGTTTTGAATCCATGCACACAAAGGCGTTATGCCTTTTATTTCCCCTCACTGTGTTTGGTACAGAGAGTCATCAGATACTGAAAGTGAAGCATACATGCTTTTGGAAACTTACTGCCTCCATCAGACAGTTAAAAATAACTGAGTGCTACTTATACTAAGGTAAACCATATAGCAAACTTCAGGAGACAAATTTAAATTGCTTTGACTAATAAAAGTCTTTTAAATAAATACTAAATATTTTTGGTTAGACAAATACTTTTTGTTGCCACACAAGTTCCTAGGATGGGATTTGCCTTGTGCAAACATTAGGATGACTGTGTGTAGCCACAATTTATTGATACCTAGTTTGGGACTATCACCATAGACATTAATTAAATGTTTATTGACCATTAGGGCTATTCACTTGGCAGTAGTTTTCACTAATAGCCACTTGAGAATAATAGAAGAGAAAAAAAAAATGTGCTCACTGTTTGACATGGAGGTGGTCAGCTTGTTTACATCCTATTCATACTTGATGAAATCTTGAGTTAGAGTAAAACTCTTTACACTCACAGATGTACAAGTTGTCCTACTGATCTGAAGATTACTTTGGCTACATCAAAAGCCAATTGTACCTATTCTTTTATTCTAAAATATATTCCTTATTTTGAAATCCACAGAATTTAAAATGTTTTATTAATTCTCAAACACCAGATGTCACATGTAGTATCTTATGTTTAATTCATTATTTTTTTTCTTTTTTTGTGGCACCGTTTCTCCTAGAGATCCATATGGTGTTCTCCTGACAGGGTTTAAAGAGCTGAAGAATTTGGTTCAGGTGTATTTTGAGACACCTGTAACACTCCTTGGAGAATGGAAAGAACTTATACTGTTGCATAACCAGAATTGCAAATCACTCATACTGGGGCTTCACAGGCAAAAGAAAAAATAATTAAGTGGAAAGCAGAACACAAAGTGTATTTCTAGTACCTATATTCTAGGCTGTCACTTTGATAATTCTGATTCAGGCTTCTGATGCATTGCAGGGAATATACACGAGGGCAGAAAAAAACAGAGTTTTGAAGAAAACATCAATAGTCTATTTCCCAGAAGAAGATTATGCAGGATGTATTCAAATTACTTCTTGGATTCCTTGCTGAAGCAGGAACTCAGAAAGCAAAGGCCATATGAACAAGGAACAATCTCTTGATTATCTCATCCTTAAAGAAGAAGGAGGAGAAAAGAGGAAGCTGAACATTTAGTAAAGAGGACACTGTAATCTTTGCTAAAAGGGTCATTTATGTGGGTGTGTTCTATTGAAACTACAGAGCTCTTACATCTTAAATTTGAGTGCCATGATAAGATTTTGCATTGGATGGAGGGGAGTTTCTCTCTTAGATTATTTTATCCCATTCTTGATTTTGACATATGAGGGGTCTCATAAAGTTTTTTAGGGTTGCTTATACTCTGAGGGTGCACTGACACCAGGGTGAGCCTTGTGTTGACTATATTTCCTTGATCCTGATGTTACTGTCTAAATAGACAGGCTTCCCATGATTCCATCTACTTATAGTTTAAAGGCTCAGATTCACCATTCTTTCTCTTTGCTTCTATTATTAACTTGTACATATCTCCGTTGTGGCAAACACATTTTAATTACATTTTCTGCTTGATGAATTTCCAATTCCCTGTCTTTTATTCAAGGTAACCCCTGGACTCAGAAAAGGGACTGAGTAATTGAAGAATCTCAAATGTTGAGTAAATTGGTAGGAAAATAAAAATGGAATGATTTCTTTAAACATCTAAAACCGTACTAGTCAGCAATCATCACGGCAACAGTTTCACTTAACTAGACCCTCAAACAACTTAAGTGAATACTTTTTTCAGAGGAGATGTACCCAAAGCCTCAGAACGTTCATTGATTGAGAGTTTAATTTTGCTTTTTAGTGAAATAGGGGTCATGCTCTTCCCAGCTTAGTCAGATTAACTGCCATGCTTTTCTGTGTGTATACCACTGATCGGCTCGATTAACTGCCATGCTTTTCTGTGTGTATACCACTGATCGGCTCGATTAACTGCCATGCTTTTCTGTGTGTATACCACTGATCGGCTCGATTAACTGCCATGCTTTTCTGTGTATATACCACTGATCGGCTCGGGTTGAATTCAGTTTTGGAGGTGGGTGGTGGGTCTGCACTGCAAGCCACATTCTGTGTTAGGCTCTGCTGATAAGAGGCTGAATAAGAATGGCCTCTGATATTGAGACCTTACAGTTTAGCTTGGGCAATGGCTTTTCCCCAACAATCCCACGATGGAAGTATGATTCTTGCCCAGTGGAATGTAAGGATGGAACTGGTTGATGAAATGAAGCCTGGATGGCAGCCCTTAGCAATGGAAACCAGGAAAACAAAAATAAGAAGCAAAACAATCAAAACCAACCAAGAACATAATTAAGCTGTGTCTAACAACTAGGAAAGAAGTAGGGGATCTTTCAGTAAGAGATAAGAGTGTGATCAAAGGTTAGGATGTGTTGATTGTAACTCAAATGATTTACCAGGAAGAGGTTTTTTGTTTTGTTTGTTTGTTTTTTTGTTTTGTTTTTTAAACAGAACAAGACATCCAGAGTTTGAGCACTTCCTATTTGGATTAAAATCAAGAAGCTTGGCTTTTAGCCTTGGGCCCTTCTCCCTCATTTACTGGACACTGCAGTAGTTCTTAGCCTCTTATCATTACACAAATACATCTAAATGCCTGAGGAGTAAAGTCATAGCTTTGAGTCCTCTTTAAAGATCATGGAAAGCTCTTCATGTCTGTTGGTTGGATTTGTGTCATATGCCCATTTTAAAGCAAAGGCAGGAAGTGGAAATGGAGCTGTTAGTTATTGACTCTAAGATTTCCCACCAGGGCTGGTTATATCTCCTGTAAAGAACACAGTACCTGAACAAGAAGAGGGTTCTAGCCCATGGAAGGAGTAGGTGTAACTGTGAAGTGGGACTGGCTTCTTGGGAGCATCCAAGAATGAATGACTGAAGGGTAAGGAGAAAAAGCCACAACAGGGATATTTAAGGAACTCTGAGCAATTTAACCTGGATAAATGATAGGATCTGGTCCAAGGGCCACATGTAAAGAGTTTGCATTCTGGGTTAAATCATGTGGGTCCCCAAATTACTTTCTCTTCCACAAGTAAGAAAAATGTGGAAGTAGTAAGAATAAAATTTTTTAAGTTAATTAATTAATTAATTAATTAATTTATGTATTGGCTGCATTGGGTCTTTGTTGCTGTGCGAGGGCTTTCTCTAGTTGTGGCGAGCAGGGCTACTCTTCATTGCAGTGAGCGGGCTTCTCATTGTGGTGGCTTCTTTTGTTGCAGAGCATGGGCTTTAGGTGCATGGGCTTCATTAGCTGTGGCACATGGGCTCAATAGTTGTGGCTCATGGGCTCTAGAGCACAGGCTCAGTAGTTGTGGTGCATGGGCTTCGTTGCTCCACGGCATGTGGGGATCTTCCTGGACCAGGGAGTGAACCTGTGTCCCCTGCATTGGCAGGTGGATTCTCAACCACTGCGCCACCAGGGAAACACCAAGAATAAAATTCTAATGACCTCCTTACAGTGTGATCAATGCTTGAGATTCATGTTTGTATGTATTCTCACAAATAGTAAGAGATGAGTCTTTTATTCACTTTTCACAAATGCAGAAAATGAGACTCAGATGCAAAACCTCATCAGCTAACGAGGAGCAGAACTGAGATTCAGAGTGAGATTGGGCTGGCTCCAAAGCTCATGTAGGTTCTAATTCTATGTTGGCCTAGTTACCTGTGCATGCTACACTAGAGTTTTATCAAATCTAGAAGTAAGGTATTGTATGAAATCTAGATATTGCATTTTTCATGGCTCTACTTGCCTTCATACAGGAGTTGAAATAAAGCTATGAAGTTCTCAAAGGGGACCTAACCGAGGGAAGGAGGGTGGACTCCTGGGGACAGAATGTTCTCCCTACCTTCCAGGGGTCTCCTTCTGGTCCATGGTGCTGATGAAATTTAAATTTGTCTCTGTCTTCTGTTTTAAGCCCATCAGAGTGTAAGAGCTCAGAAAGAATTAGGAAGGTCATATTCCTCAAACATGGCTATTCAAGGTACCTGTAGTCCTGGCAATTGGGGCTCCTCCTCTGGGCCCCCATGCACTACAGGGTCCCTCTCCATCCTTCAGCAGCTCTGCTGAACCCACAGGGCAAGGGGTCTGTGGAGCCATGGGGTGTATGGCCACACCTACTGAGAACTCACTTCCTGCTGTTAAATCACTGTCCAGAGACTTAGGTCTCTGAAATCCCTAACAGCTGCATGCCCACTCCTAGGCCTGTGTGGGTCCCCTTCTAGAGATCTTTTCTTCAAAAGACAGATTACCCCATCGGTGCATGTACTTTTGAACTTGAGAAGTAGTAACTGTGTTCGCTTTCAGATATTGGAGTGCTGAGAATGGAGCTTGGCTAGATAGATGAGATCGCTCGTCAGTGAGAGTGCTCACAAGGCTCCTCTTGAGATAGGATGGTGGCAGGAGTCCAAGAAAAGGCACTGGGCTGAGACCTCTGTCAGCATGCTTGGCCCGTGCCCTGTGAATATGGAGAGGTGGGCTAAGGCTATGGTCCTAAAAGTTAGTTGATTGAGGCCCAGTACATTAGTCATAAAAACAGCTAGCGCTTACCTATCACTTTCTGTGCGCCAGGCTCTGCTCTAAGCCCATTTCATACACCAACCCACATAATCCTTACACCAACTCAGCCATACAGCTTGTGAAGTGGATGAAACCCCTCGAGTTGTGCAAATGACAGCATGACTTCTCAGTCCTGGACTTTCATGAATCAGGGCCCTATTAAACCCCCTAATTTACAAATGAAGACACTGGGGCAGAGGGAGAAAGCAGCTCCCCCTTAGACACCCAGTGGGATGGTTCCCAGGCCACCTGCCTGCAAGGCTGTGTTTTAACGTCATCCTCCCACGCGGGGAAGAGGTGTGCACTTTTCTACCCTTTGCCTTCCATGTCATAGTTTCAGGACCCTTGACTTTAAGTATCAAGACCCAGAATTGGAGCAACGAAACCCAGAATTGGAGCGACAAAGGAATTTTGTAGCAGAGGAACTCTTGTGCAATGCCTCTCAGCCCTCGTTTAAAAACCCTCAGGGGCTCCCTTGGGCTCTCAGATGATAGAATCCCAACCATTTCACAGGACTCGCAAGACCTTGTCATCTTTGGTAACCTGTTCCACATTTGAAAATTCAGCCCTTCCTTGTCAGCCTGCTAGTTTCGCTGCCTCACACGTGGCATCATGTCCATCCCCTTTGGACATGTGCACACGGGCTTCCTTCTGCCCAGATCTTCCCACACGTCCCTACGCTCTCTCCGCGCCTCAGTTAAATACCATTCGTTCTTCCATTTTCCGCTTCACATCACTTCCTCCAAGGAAAGTACATCCACCAACAACCCTTGATGTGTCTTAAACACCAGTGAGCACCCAGCAAGCTCCACAGGGCTGCACACCTCACACTGTGATGGCATTGTCCGCTTATTGTCTGTGTGCAGCGCGGAACCTCTTCAGAGGCGAGGCTGTGCCTGGTTTTCCATGGAGTCCTCCAGGAGCACAGAGATTGCTAGCAATTCGGAGTTGAACAAAAACACTGAAAACCCTCATTACTGAGTGTATAAGTTAATAGAACCTCAACAGCTTCCAAATCATTAACTATAATTTTGGTAATAATTAGCATTATGTTTTCTTCTTCTTCCTATTTCTCTTGCCAATTTGTAATGGTAGGGATTATGGTAAAGCTTCAAAGAAGAAAAATTAGTAGGGAAAGGTACTGGGTGCTTCTCTGCATTTAGATGATATAAAATGTGGAATTTTAAAATTCAGGATTTGATATAATACATTCCAACTTGTTCAGAGTTTTTTTGAAACTGTATGCATATCACCATTTTTTCTCTGCATTTTCCTTCCCTTTTCAATTTCAATTTTAACAAATACATACAGCTCACATTCAATTTTAAATATGGGTCCAAGAAATTCAACATATTTTTCAAAAACAATGAAATGTAAAGGAAAATTAAATTCATTATATCTCACTGACTTCTAGCATAAAACTGCATATCCCTCACAAAAAACAAAAACAAAAAATAAACAAGCAAAATAAAACTACACACACAGACATACATACATACACACAATCTCAATTAGATTGAATGGACCGGAACAAAGCCTAGGTTAGATTTTTTTAAGAAAACATCCCTAAAGAACCACACAATTTCATTTCCAGTTTGTAACAAGTACGGAGTGATTTTGCATGCGGTCCTGAAGAAGGTAGATGGAAACAGTGCCAAAAATTTTAAAGTGTTCCCAAATATTTACATTTGCTTAGAGTTTCCCAAAGAAATCACTGAATTAAGGATTAGAAAATGACTGAGCACTGTTAATAACAATGCAATATTGATACAAAGGCAAACACTTTGGGAGACAGCTGCCTCTCTTCTGAAAAGCATATGGAGTGCACACATTTGTCTTCAAAGAATAAAAGAAAATGCTTAGTGAAAAAAGCAGCCCAGGAAAGAAAAGCGATAAGATGTGGGGCCTGGTGGGTAGAAGAGAAAGAGGAAGACTGATGAACATTTCGGTAATACTAATACCACAAAATACTGGGACCCTGGGAGCTGTCATCCATCCAAACCTAAGGTCAGCTATTCCTCTTTCATTTTCCTATAAAATTTGTACATAACATTTTAAAGCTCTAAAAATTACTCTCAGGCATAATAAATAGGCTGTACTGCTGTCTCTGTTTCCTAAGTGCAGTGTGTTATGAGAAAAAATTATTATACAGACTAAGAAAACCCCTACAGAAACATGGTGGGAATAGGAAAGAGCAGTGCTACAGGGTTGCAACCCCAGGCCCTTTCCAAGGCAAGTATTCATGGTGGCCGTTTGACCATCTGTAAGACGCGGGGACTTGGGTCCGTGAATATATATGATCCTGTTCAGATTCAGTTAGTCATTCAACACTTTGTGTCACTCCTGCATACATGTTCTAGGCACCGATACACAGTCTACATGCTAGTGGCAAGGAAAAGATACCAATCCTTAATCAATCAATCGATCGATCAATGAGTTAATATGGAAACTAACATTTATAATAAAAATGCAATATGGCCATGTGACAGAGAGTCACCAGTTGTGTAGGGAGAGACGGGGTTGATAAGAGAAATCTCAATTAAGAGGTAACATTTGAACAATACACGTGTGATGACAAGAATATAGCAATATTCAAGAAAGAATACTATAAAAAGGTAGGGCATTATGTGAAACAAACTATGAGATCAGAAAAAGCATAGATTGTTCAACAAAGAGAAAAGACAGAAAGACAAATATTGTATGATTCCAGCTATATGAAGTATCTAAAATAGTCCAAACTCATCAAAGCAGAGAATAGGACATTGGTTGCCAGGGGCTGAAAGGAGAGAGGAAATGGGTATCAAGTTTCTGTTATTCAGGATGAATAAGTTCTAGAGACCTGTGTACAACATGGGACGGCACTTATCAATACTGTGTTATGCACTTTAAAATATGTTAATAGGCTAGATCTCATGTTGTGTTCTTACCAAAACACACACACTTACACACACACACGTAACCAGATGTGTACTCACAAGAACACAAGGAAAAATTTTAATGTGATAGATATATTTAGTATCTTGATTGTGGTGATGGTATCATAAAAGTATGTGTGTCCAAACTTATCAAGATGTACATGTGAAATACATGCAATTATTAGTATATAAATTATGCCTCATTAAAGCTGAAAGAGAGAGAGAGAGGGAAGAAAAAAGGAAGGAAGGAAAGAAGGGGAAAGGAAGGAGGAAGGGAGGGAAGAAAGAAAGAAGAAAGAAAGGAAGGAAGGAAGGAATAAAGAAAGAAAGGAAGAAAGAAAGAAATGGAAGACAGAAAAAAAAAAAAAGGCTAATTGTGTATATTGAATAAGGGAGAAAATGGTAGAAACTAAGTCCGGCCAGATGCAAAGGACCATGCTGTGTAGACTCTTTCAAGCCAGGGTAAGTAAAGTAGATTTACACTTCCTATTAGGAGAAACCACTGACGGATTTTGCATTGGCAAGTAATAATTTGACTTAGGTTATTAAAATGCCACTCTGGCCACCGTGTGGGAAATTGATTCCAGGGAGGCAAGAACAAGAGCAGGGAGGGGACAATTTCAGTGGCCAGATGAGAGATGGTGAACGAGGATACAGAGGAAGCCTCATCAGATGCAGAAAATGTTCTAAACACAGAGCAGATCAAAGATGTTCATAGGTGGGAGGTGGACGCAGGTAATGTGAGAAATCAGGGGCAGCTACAGAATTTGGGGCTGAGGTGTGAAAGACTTGGGAACAAGCTGGTTTGAGGTAAAGAACACAAAGGGTTCACTGTGGTCCACGTTTGGTTGAAACTTCCATTTGACATCCAGCTGGAACTATGGACCAGGCTGGTAGATGTGCCAGTCCAGACAGAGTTGGAGCTTGATATAGATGTGGAGTCATCAACACATATGAGGTATTCAGAGACATTGCCTTAGTGTGCGGGCTGCTGTAACAGAAATACCAAAGACTTGGTGGCTTGAATAACAGAAATTTATTTCTCACTGTTCTGGAAGCTGAAAGTCTGAGATTCTGTGTCTGGTGGGGGCCACCTGGTTCTTAGATGGCCATCTTCTCACTGTGTCCTCAGATGGTGGAAGGGGCAAGGGAGATCTCAGGATCTCTTTAATATGGGCTCTAATCCCATCCATTAGGGCCCCACCCTCATGACCTAATCACCTCCCAAAGGGCCCATCCTTAAATACCATCACATTGAGGATTAGATTTCAACATGTGAACTTCCAGGGGACACAAAGATTCAGTCTATAGCAGACATGCAGTAGACAACGCCCTTTGGAAAAGGGGATAGAGAGGGTTTCAGGGATCATGAACTTAAGCCTGGAACACTGGCCACTAGAAGTTGGGAAGGGAGAAAAATAGCATACAAAGGGGATTGAAATTCTCTAATTCTAGGACTGTCAGGCAGTATTTTTTCTCTGACCTCAGTCTCACATACCAAGAACATTTATTCAATTGGCCACCACTCCATCTGAACAGTGATAAATACTGAAAATACTAACATAAAAGAAACTCCACTTTTTTTCTTCAATGAGCTCAGTAATTGTTGGGAAAAGTTATTTCAAAATCAATACACTAGGTACAGCATAAGATGCAAGGATGAGGTACTGAGGTCACAGAAGAGAGATTGGCTACTTGGGGAGAGGGAGTCAGAGATGGCTTCTTGGGAGGAGTACTGAGTAGGTGGTTTTTGGAAATAAACCCTAGGATGATGTCCTAGGTGTCCTGGATGTATAGTTCAGGATGTCCAAGTGGGGATTCACATGTTAAAGAATCATCTGAACTAGAGGTTTCCCAGCCCACCTGCGTGCTGTCTCCACCCTAGTCAGGGGCCGAGACAAACATTCCCTATGGTGTGCTAACCTGCTCGTTTGTGCAAGTGTATGTGTGTGTGAGTTTATCATGTGTTCTTCCTTTCTCTGAATTAAAAGGATAAAATATAAGCATCTATGGTCTAAGATCATTTGGGTTGATCTGCCTTAGTTAAAAGATTTCCTCCTGATGATCAGCTAAATAATTCATCTGTCTGCTTCACCTCCCAATCTCAGTGCACAGCCTCCCCCGGACAGCCCAGGGGTGAGGGTGCGATGGTATCAGCTCTGGGCTTGGGTTATGGTACCCGAATGCAGCTGCGCAAATCCTGAGCTGATATCTTTACAGAGCCACTGTGCCCCGTCCTGGATAATCAACAGCCAAGGCATTTAATTCCATAAGAAGTAATTAGCTACCACAAATTACTGTACAAGGATGTGGTATATGGGAATAGTAATTAGTAGTTTCAGATAGTAATTCTAAATACGGTTTGCAGAAGGAATCTGAGACAAGAAGCAAGAGGGAAGAAGATGGGTTTGTTGTTTCAGAACAAAGAGATGAGGTGGTGATAGAAAAGCATTGGGTTGCCATGGGAATCAAGGAGATGAAATAAACATAAAGGTGCAGAACTAATATCTATTTGTTCAGTGCACACTATGCGTGAAGCTTCAGCTCACCACAAGAGCACTTTAAGGTTGGGATTTCAGATGACTGAAATGCAGACAGAGAGAGGATGGGCAAGCTGCTCAAAGTCACACAGCGAGGACTCGGTGGAGCCCATCTCCCCACGGGATCTGTCTGAATGGTAAACGTGTGCTTGTTTTACTGTCCAATACTGCCTCCCAGTGGCCTCTTTTACCTTCCACATCAAATCCACCCACGCACCTTGTTGGTTACCGCCTCTGATTGTGTCTCCATTCGCTCTGTTTCTCCCTCAGTATTTCCCTAACTCAGATCTGCATCTTCTTTCACTTGGTGCAGGAGGCTGGTGGCTCCATTTCCTAAAAACCTAAGTGAGAGTGAAATACTGAGCTTCAAACACCCAAGCATGTGGGGAAAAACAATGACGGTAACCTTCATTTTTGAACCCAAGCACACGAGGCCTTGTTTGTGCCTTCCACAGTGCTCTGTGTGGCCCTCATACAAGAAAAACATGATTATTTAAGAGTCTACTTTGCATAATATCTGAGTTAGAAATCTGGTGGCACTTTTGCATATTTGAGCCAAGAGTGAAACTGTCCTGATAAACGTTTATCCTCTACAAATATTTGCAGTAACAGGAAAATCAGAAAGTGCCTGAAATTTTGCCAGACACACCATTCGGCTTGTTTGCTTACTACAAATTGTAGAGAAAAGTGAGTTTGAACTTTTTTTCAATCAGATAGATCACTTCATACTTACGGTTTTCTGATGTCTATATATGTTATTTGTGCAATTAGTTGGAAAGCACCTGTAACTGGGTTCATGGAAGCTTTGGTCTATTTGCTTCTCCAGAAGGCGAGTGATGGGGCTGGGGTGGGGTTGTCTGGGAGTCATGGAGCTCTGACTAGTGTCAATCCAAATAGATCTCTCTAATGCTAAGCAAATGAATTCAATAAGCCATGTGGCTGACTGAGAGTTCCTTAAGTCATCGGGACACCCTCAAGTTTCCTGGAGCATTTATCTAAGGTCAGTCCAACTCCAATTCAGCCATCATCACACTTTATTTTCTAAGTGTCAGTATGGATGACACCTTCGTTAAAACTATTATGATTTTGATAAGGATGCTACTTCCAGGAAGTGACAGCTTAGTGGCATTAGAAAAGACGGACTTTGGCTAATTTATATATCTTGGTGTTCTGTCAAAATGGAAGGTTGCCCAGTCCACTCTGCTCCAACCCATTCCTGGCGTCCAGTTCTTCAACTTGATCAATGTCACATCAAGACAAGGTAGAACCCAGACTCATCTTGCTCTGCATCTTCTCCCTCCCCTCCCTCCACCAGTTATCACTTTCCATCACTTCTCACTTGGAGAGACCTCCTCAACAACCCACTTTTCCAGTTTCCCTGAAACTGGAAACTTGATAAGTGGACATCACACCCCACCAAAAAGAGGCATAATCCCCTCAGCTGCCCCATGGTTGTTGGGAGTTTTTTGGTTTTGGTTTTGTTTTTTCTTTTGACACTGAAAGTACAATTTAATGGCGTATGCTGTGATGACTGTTGAAAAAGGTCTGTTGGAAAACAAGAAGGTCTTCATGAAACCTTCAACTCACTGATTGTCCTCAAATATAAAACACACAGCACATGACAGCCATGTCTTTTGGGATCCTTTGGAAAACACTCTCAGAAACATGAAGCCGTTTCTCCCTCATCACTGTATTTTGATCGACTGAGTGATTTTGCCAGGTGTTCTATATCAAACGACTTAATGAAACTTCTGTTTTTTTTTTAAATCTGTGAACTTCCCTATTTATAATGACATTAGTGAAGTAAATGGCCTTAAGAACTGAGAATTTTTCTTCAATTGAATTGTTGCTACCGCAAATCTCCAGATTCTAAAATGAAAATGAAAACAAGTCACTGGCCATAGCCCACAACGACATATGACTGGATTATAAACTAAGCAGCATGATTTGGTGTTGGGGTTGAGGTGAGAACACATTAAACAGAATTTTCAGGGAGCTGCCCGTGTTTCTTAAGTCACCTTTCAAAGTCACACTATTTACAAAACAAACAGTAAACAAGCAACAATGAAACAACTTTAAAGGCTCTCCCAAATAGTAAAAGCCTAAGTGTCTACAAGAGTAAGATACTTGCTGCAAATGGGATATAACAAAGGGATAAAATTAGGAATGCAGAAACACCTCAAACTTTGTGTGTATGTGTGTGTGTGTATTTATTATTTTTTAAGTGTTTTCTGTGATAAAGGGTGGTGTGTCAAATCTGAGAAATGGGATGGACTTATCAATAAATAATGCTAGGGAAACTGGTAAATTTTTTGGAAAACATCGGGTACTTAATTTAAGTATCTACTAATACAATTTTAAGTTTAAAATATTACCGATAAAAATTTTAAAAGCACTATGAGGAAAATAAATAATCTTAACCACAGGATGGGAAATGCCTTTCTAAGAATAATACTATGGGGGGAAATCATAAAGAAAAATGTACATAGGATTGATACAATAAAACTATAAAATTGGTATACATAAAAGGACATAATAAAATATTTAAAACCAACAACAGATTAAGAAAAATATATTTTCAAGGAAAAATATAGAGTTGATATTTTAAAGGGCTTTAATAAATTGGGAAAGCAACATCCCAATAATATAATGAGCAAAGAAGAAATCCTCACTCTCACACACACACACACACACACACACACATACACACAATTAAAATTTCATGGCACAAAAGCTTATAATAAAAGTAGTAAAAAGTTCTCGGGAGAAGAAAGATGGCAGCAAAGTAGAAGGACATGGAATGCATCCCTCTCCACAGATGCACCAGGAATACACCAAAAGACGCAATACTTCCCACAGAGAACCAGCTGAATGCCAGCAAATGACCTTGGACACCAGAAAGGACTGCAAAGATCCCGACATAACCGGGTAGGACAGAGGGGGAGAGAAAAACGGAGAAAGAAGAGGAGAAGAAAGGAAAGGGACAGGTCCCACACCCTGGGGCAGGGGGATCTGAAATAGAGGGGAGATTGTCGAATTCGGGGAAATGTCCCTTATCTGACAGGGAAACCCCTTCTCCAAAGGGGAAATTCCCTGGGTCAGAAGGGAGGCATTTGGGACTGTTCTAAGAGGGTGAAGCAGCTGAGCTGTGGCAGACGGGAAAGAGTGAGAAACACACGGAGGATCTGCATCATGGCTCAGCGTGTTAGGCCTGAGACATCGATTCACAGCTGAACAGGAGTCTGGAAGCTAGAATGTGGGAACCGGAGAACTGGTTCAGGGTGAGAAACATTGTTGGCAGTGGGGAGACGGACTGAGAGGACAGGAGGGAAGATATTTGCAGCAGAGAGTGCCTACTGCAGAAAGCTGTGTGGCCATAGTGGCAGCTCGATGTTGCTGACTCACAAGCAGGGGGGAGGAGTTAGCTGCGGGTGTAGCCTCTCTCTTGGTGCCTGTGACAGACAAAGGAGGGACCCTGTGGGCCTAGCTAACACACTCAGGGATAACAAAGGCCCCTGGGTGGGGCTGGCCTAGAGTGCCTGCAGCTGAGAACCAAAAGCCCGCAGAGTGGCCCAGCTCTGGAGACATTCTGTTTACACCTGAGACGCTAGTGTCCCTCTGCAACAGGCACCGCCACGGCCGACTGAGCCACCGTGACCCAGGCAGGGTGCTCCGGTGGAGTCGTAGCACGGGGGGAGGAACCACGGTTGGAGTCGCTCTCATGGCCTGAGCCACCCAAGCCACCGTGACCCAGGCAGGAGGCCACTGCTCACTCACTTCCAGGGGAAGGAGCCGCTATTATACCCTCTCTCTCCCCACACACCGGTGCTTACAGATGAACAATAAAGGAAGCTCTGCTGGTCACAGAATAATACAAAAAGCCCAAGGAGGGTAGAAGGACACTTACAGCTGAGACTCCAAGGAAACAGAAATATTAGTATTAATTCTATAGATCTGGTCCATTCCGAGGTCAGTTCTAGTCTTTTTTTTTTTTTTTTTTTGGTTTTGAGTTTCTGTTGTTTTTCTCTTTGATTGTCTGATAGCATACTGGGGTTCTTCTGTCAGGTCTTTCTAGTGCCTTATGTTCTATTGGATTCAGTATTTGTGTGTCTTATACATGTATGCGTTTCCTTGACTTAGTATTTGTTTGACTCAACAATGTACCATTAGTCTGGGGCTTGGACAGTCTTCTTTAAACCCCTTTATTGCCAGGACAAGCAACCTCTGAAGTCTGGACTACTCCATCAGAAGGCAAGTAGGAGGCTCTGCAGAGGGAGCACTGAATCCACGTTGCTAGACTACTAGGGAGTCCTCAGACACAGGGAAGATTAACAGCAGAGAACTCTCACAGAGCCCTATATCAGAGTCTAAGACTCGGCTTCATCCAACTGTCTGCAACTGCCAGTGCTGGACACCTCATACCAAACTACAAACAAGACAGGAACACAAAGCCACCCATCAGCACACAGACTACCTAAAGCCATATTAACCTCACAGATACCCTAAAACACACCACCTGACATGGCCCTGCTCATCAGGGAGAAAAGACACAAAGCCACACACCGGAAAGCAGACACCAGACCTCCCCACCAGGAAGCCTACTCAAGACACTGGACAAACCCCACCACGAGCGGCAGAGGGCAGAAACAAGAGGAATTACTACTAGGCAGCATAGGGAAAGGAGACAGCAAATACTATGAATTAGACAGAATGAGAAAACAAAGAAACAAAGGAGGCAAAGGAGCAGGAAAAAAAAAAAAAAAAAAAAACCCACAAGACCAAATAAGTGAAGAGGAAATAGGAAAATTGCCTTAAAGAATTCAGAGTAATGATAGTAAAGATGATCCAAAATCTCGATAACAAAATACAGAAAATAGAAGAAACAGTTAATAAGGACTCAGAAGGACTAAAGAGCAAACAAACAGTAATGGACAGCAAAATAACCGAAATTAAAAATACTCTAGATGATATAAACAGCAGAAAAACTGAGGCAGAAGAACGAATAAGTGAGCTGGAAGATAGAATGGGGGAAATAACTGCCACAGAGCAGGAAAGAGAAAAAATAATAAAAAGAAGGGAAGATAGTCTCAGAGACCTTGGTGACAACATTATGTGCACCAACATTCGAATCATAGGCATTCCAGAAGAAGAAAAAAAGAAAGGGTCTGAGAAAATATTTGAAGAGGTTATAGTGGAAAACTTCCCCAACATGGGAAAGGAAATAATTAATCAAGTCCAAGAAGCACAGAGAGTCTCATACAGCTGATTCATTTCAGTGAACCTCAAAAGCTGGTACAAGAGTGTAAAGCAATTATTTTCCAATAAAGAGGTTAAAAAAAAAAAGAGTTCTCAAGTTAACTAATAAAAGTAAATGTAACTTACATTTGAAAAATTTGTTTTCATTCCCTACCAAATAGGCAAAATTAAGAAAAAATAACTAGTGCTGTTGAAACAAAAAATAACTAGTGCTCCTGAAACAAATAGACTGCTAAATATCCAACAAAGGTAGGTTTATCTGGGATCAGCAGAGAATTGAAATTCAGGGTCTGCAGCCACGGTCAGCCTCACGCAAATCCTCCACATGGCAAGGGAAGGTGAATGCTATCATATAGGGGAAGAGGAAGTTGGGAGGGCTATAGTACACACAGAGTTCATGTCTTTTCATTGGAAAAGTCCTTGCCAGGAAAGACTCTTTCTTCATTTTGTTGAGCTCTGCCATCTTTGAGGGTGTAAGAGCTCCTTCTTCTGGTCTCCCAAGTCTATTTAATTGAGGTTTCTGTTTATTAATTTTTTTACATACTGATTCAGAATTTGTGTTTTTCTTCAATTAAATTGGAACCATCATGCATGGCAAGATTTATCAAGAAAATTTCAAATTAAAAAATCTGCCTCTCAGCTTCTTAGACCAACTATCTCCATTGCCAGTTCAGAATATAGACTCAACAGAGAGAACTGCTAAAGTTAGGTAGCTGCTCATCCGTTGGACAGCTCAGTGTACAGTGAGTCTCCCGCTATATCCAGGCTGGAGCGACTCATCCAGATTGTAAGGCTGGGTCAGATGGAGGGCTTCATCCAGTTCCCATCTGCTAGCCTCTCCGTTCTGCGTTTTCCCCTTTTTCCTACTGTGTTGCCTTAATCACATCACAATGAACTTTATGAGGGTAGAGTCTGAATCTGTCTTGGTCACTAGTGAATGCCCAGCACAGAGTGTGTGTGATGAGTTCACAAGTAGTTTTGGCCCTTCCTGAGTATATTTGCAAATTGGCTCATTGATCAGGGGTTTTCTAAAGCAGCTTCACAGAGAATCAAGCTCTCATGGGTGTGATGAAGAGGAAAGTCATAGACAAAGCATGGTTCCACCTAGACTCTCCCTGTGGCTCATACCTGGGTGAAGACAAAACATAGGCATTAAGGAAAAAATATCCAAAGATGCTTAATCATTTTCCAAAGC
Organism: Hippopotamus amphibius kiboko; assembly: GCF_030028045.1. Classification (NCBI taxonomy): domain Eukaryota; kingdom Metazoa; phylum Chordata; class Mammalia; order Artiodactyla; family Hippopotamidae; genus Hippopotamus; species Hippopotamus amphibius. Next base: position 169,371,611 of record NC_080190.1, read on the forward strand.
TAGGGAAGCTCAATTAGAGAACACTGGGGCCACGTCATGACCAAACAATATGAGTGGGCTATCCCTGTACCATCTTCGTTGTCTTAGAAGGTGTATGCCCATGAGGTCAGAGGATTTGCAGCTGGCATTTGTTCCATAACATTCAGAAAACATGCCGTCGTTATCGCTGTTAGAAAGAAAACTGGCCAGTGAAACAAAATACAAATGAGAAATTTTATCCTGGGAAGGGCATCGAGAAGCCTTTGTTAAAATTGTCCTCACTCTTCTAATTAATATAAAGGGAAACTAATAACTGCAGAGGGAGTGTGTATTGACTAAGGTCACAAAGAAAGTTGGTTTAACAACAACAGAAAAAGCATCTTCTGAACAAGTGTCAGATTGGTGATAAATAATATTTCTTGTCTTCCTCCCACTCTCCTCCCTACCTTCTGTCTTTTCTTTTTTTAAAATAAAATGTCTGTATGATGAAGGGGAGGCTCACAGAGGTTCCAGCCTCCTCAGGGCTGGGTGGGGGCAGTGAAGGAAGGTGGATATTGACATAAGCTTGAGCAAACAGGATCACTTCCTCAGATCCATGGACACCTGCTGATTGGGAATAAGTGAGACGGTGTCTGTTCCCTAATTTTGAAGCCTCAATTTTGGGAAAATAAAGGAAGCCACATTTGACTATATTCGTAGTATCTCTTAAGTCATTTCTCTCTCTTGCAATGTAGGTTCTGATGGGAAAATCATGGTTTATGGAGGAGAGGAAGGGACCACAACTCCCTTTAAAATGATTTAACTTTTAAAAAAGCCCACATGTTTACGAACGCTTGAAATGCAAAGCCACCAGGGGCAACTGTTGATCAGATCAGAAAATCCACCTGGGAAGGAACTCATCTGAGTCAATTAATACACTGGGGGTTAGCAGTAAACAGCAATGGAAATCCTGACACTCAGACTCATGGCAGCTCACCACCATGGACTCAAATTGGGAATCCTTGGGAAAGAGGCTGACATTAAAACTGAAAATAAAAACTACACGTGCCCTTCCTCTGAAATTTCAATGCATGTCAGAGATAACAAGCTTTGGTGGCAGAATAGAACCCAAGGCTTTAATGCCAATGGAAGAAAATGTCGGTGGCTTGAAAAGTCCTGAGACATACCTCCTGCAATGTAAATCCCACAGCCCTCCAATCAATGGGTCGTTACCATTTTCCTTGGCATAGACCCTGGGAAAACAACAGCAGGGACTTTAAAAACATGGATAAAATACTTGATGATTCTGGAGTTTTTGTAACAGAAGTCATCACTGTGGCTGTGTCATAGCAGGTGAGGGAGAACATGGCAGGTACCATGAAGATTCCTGGGCCGGACACTACACTTATAAAGCCAGACTTTGTAGGTGGCAAGGCCCAGAATCTTCATTTTAATGAGATCTGTAGATGTTTCATAGGTTCACAAAATTTTAAAATTTGTTGTAGCTTTCCACAACAAACCAGACTTAAAACATTTTAATTTTTTAACTTCAAGTGATTTGTTAAATGTGTATTTATAATGTAGGCATTTCACAATCTTTTCTTTACTTTCTCTTTAAAGTGAACATTAAATAAAATATTATAGGGAGTTGGAGGAAAATGCAACCAATCCAGCTGGAGAACGTTGCCAAAGATTTTATGTCCTCAGTTACCACAAACATGCTATCAAGAAAAACTGCAGCAATGAGGCAGTTATACAGAAAAACTAATGGAAAACATACTGTTTATCTAGATTGTTTAGGTAAGACATTTTTGGGGGTTTGAGGTTTTTTTTTTTCCTGTGTTTTTTTTTCCTTTTCTTGCTCTCTCTTTCCTCAATTAACGGATTCACAGGTAGAAATACAAACCTTAGTTTGTCACATGATGTTCAATATGAGAATTTCTGTCTGAAGCAAATCCCCAAATGAGGTACTAGACAAATGCGATTTTCTTTTTCAAATGATGTTTCTGAGAACTGGTTAGATGCTCTTAAATGATCCTCCCACAGTGAAAGTGTCAAAGTGATGGAAATTGCATGCAAGAGATGGATTCTGAAGAATCATTCCTGGGGGAGAGCTGAAGTGTGACTGCTGCCCACTCACCACAGAGTGAGGTGCTCCCTCCTTCCAGGTCAAGTTAAAAAGCTTGCTGCGTGCCTTCTGCAGGCTGGGGCCAGGGACCACTGGTGTCTGAGTGTCCCTGCAGAGAACGAACAGATGAGGAGCTGAATGCAGCAGCATGAGAAAGGGCTGGTTTCAGAAGAAAGTCTACCACTAAGTTTTTGAAACTAAAAGTCACCATGATTATCCTCCCATGTGGACAACATTCTCCAGAGGAGCTTTTCCCTAGAAGCCCCCCCACCCCGAAAGGAAGTGGGGAGCTCAGAGCAGGGGAAGCCAGAGAGGTGCCTGACACCTGGGGACACGGAGAGAGTGAAAAACAGCCAGCCTGAACTGGGCTGGTTTCCTCATGTTAGGAAAACCACAGGGATAAGGCATCCAGGTGATTCTGTCCACCAGGGGTTCAACCTTAAACACCTGCCAAGTTCTAGATCATCATTGCAGGGCCAGACAGAGAAGAATACTCGGACCCCCTGACCTTTCCTCTGTTTCCTGGCTTTCACTCTGGAGGGGTCTGTATTTATATTCTATTCCCATTGTAACAAATCACCACAATTTTAGTGACTTAAAACCATGCAGCTTTATCTTGCAGTTCCGGTGGTCACATGTCTTACGTGGGCATCCCTGGGGTAAGACAAAGTATCAGCAGGGCTGTGTTCTTTTTTGGATATTCAGGGGGAACCTGTTTTCTTGTCTTTTCCTGCTGATAGAGGCCATCCCTTGTCTCAGTGCCCTTCTCCATCCTAAAAGCCAGCAAAGCTAAATCAAATCTTAGCCTCTGGTTCTGCCTCTGCTACCCCCTTCTTTCACTTCTAAGGACCCGTGTGATTACAGTCGGCTCACTCAAGTTTTTCAGGGTAATCTCCCTACTTTAAGGTCCAATGTTTAGCAACTTTAATTCTGGTATGCCACGTAACCTAACATATTCACAGGCTCTGGGGATTACGATATAGACATCTTTTGGGGACCATGATTCTATCAACCACAGGGTCAAACACTATGGTTACCAAAAGGAGGAAGAAGCAGCTCTGGCTTAAGAAAGTAAGAAGAAGGTACCTCACTTACTGTTTCAATTCAGGCATCCTTCCAGCTGAGGCAGAGCTGTGGGGGAGGGAGGGCTCATTAGGAAAAGTCTCAATTGTAATACGTATTCTGAGTACTGAAAGTTACACAGGCCTAGATTTTTCAGTTTATTAATTTTAAAATGACCTAGGAGTTTTTCGGTTTGGGTTTTTTTTTTTAAAGTGACTAAATCAGTCAGAGAACTAGCCAAAATTTCACCTGGGGGCAATGGAAAAATTAAACCCATGAACACATGTAAAGGAATAACAGGAACCACAGACAATAAAGTTGTTCTAGGATTGGATCCCACCACTTGTGTTTGTGTCATTTAATAGTTTCATGTATGTTGCATGTGGCTTCATACAAAGGAAAACAAGACCCCGTTTGAATTAGTGAAGACACATTTGTTTTTTTTCTTCTTCAGATCTTTATTGGAGTATCCTTGCTTTACACTGTTGTGCCAGTTTCCGCTGTACAACAAAGTGAATCAGCTGTATTTATACATATGTCCTCATATCCCCTCCTCTGTGGCCTCCCATCCACCCTCCCTATCCCACCCCTCTAGGTCATCACCAAGCATCGAGTTGATCTCCCTGTGAAGACACATTTCTATATCAGAGGTTGCAAACTGACAGCCTGAGGTCACTGGCTGTTTTGTCTGGGGACGTACAGTATTTATTTATTTTTTAAAATTTGTTGCCAACATTTTAAAATTGGAGATTTGATTCTAAAAATGATCCAGCGTTCTGATTTCTCAGTACAATGGGAAGATCTGGAAAAAGAGGAGCCCAATTCCCCTTTGGCAGCCGTTTCTGGACAAGGACAGTGGCTGCTCTTAAGGCCTCCAAGGGCAGACATACTGGGAAGGCTTTACTTATGTGGGTCACCTGTCTGGCCTCTGCAGACATTTGAACGTGGGATGCATGAAGACCAATACAATACTTTGTCTAATTTAATTTGTCAAGTGAATGTATATTTAGTGTGTTGACTTAGAAAATTAGGAACCTGGTAAGTCAGAATATTTGACTTAGCTCCTAGCTCTGTAATTTAAAACTTATATAAAATTAGTCAAGCTGGTTGATTCCTCTGCAGCTGAATTATTCATCCATTAATTGGGAAAAAAAATCATATCTACCCCAGCAGGTTGGAGTGAACACTAAGAGATTCATGTCATGTAAATCCTGTAGCATATGGCCTGGCAAGTTAATAGAAAAACAGTAAATAGCAGATGATTTTAGCATCAACCTGAATTTTCAATAGAATTACCAAAGATTTTTTTAAAGCTATGGGAACTGGTGACATAGTTATCTTTTATCACATAAACATGTGTATTTCTTCCACCCAAGAAAACTCAAATCTAGCCTGTCATGAAACAGAAGCTGGAAAGAGCCCTGAAAAACCACGCATTTTACAAATACAAAACAGAGGCTTGCAAAGATAATGTGCTTATTTATGAACACCTATCACCTATAATGTGAGACATGTGCCTGGAATCTGCATCCCCTCCTACCCTGTCAACTCTTCTACGTGAGAGAAATAAGGCTGGTGTAGGAATAATCAGAGAGATGGTTACCGTAGTGAGAGGCTGACATGAGAAACCACGAGAGAATAAGGGTCTTTAGGTGAAAGTGTGATTTCCATTTACGGCTGAACTAAGCCTGGGATTTAACTTTTAAAGGATTATATCACGATCCGGTTTGTTGTTATTATTCATGATAAAGTCCCATAACCTTCACAGTTTATAAAATATTTTCCCATCTGTGACCTTATTTGATTCCTCATAATCCAGTGAGAGTCTCTTTATTCTCCTTATTTTACAGATGATAGAAAATCAAAGCTGAGAACCTAAAGGGATTTTGGGAATAAATAACTCCTTTTAAATATTAGAAAAATAATATTCGAGGAGCAAATAGGACAAGGGAAGTAAAAAGACACGTGTGGCAGAATCTGGACAAGAAGACCTGTCTTCTAAGTCTGAGCCTTGGCCCAGGTGTTTCTCTCTACACCTGACCCTCTACTGCCATTGAATGCATTAAGGGGTCAGGTTTACAAGAGGTAAAAATATAGACAATAATAATAAATTGCCATTTACAATGCACTTGTCTTTTGCCAACCCTTGTGGTTGTTATATATCATCATTCTAATCCACAATTCCATTTGATGGTGCAAAGATGATAGTTGTCAATTTACAAAAAAAAGGCAAACTCAGACTCTGCTTCACGTAGCCATGAAATGGCCGGCTCGGCACCAAGGCCCAATCTCTCTGATTCTAAAGGACTTGGCCCAGATTAGTTGCCACTTTTGCTCTGTGTCTCCTCTGAAGACTCTGTTTTTCGACTGCCTACCAGAACGTGGTTGGGGAGTATTTACGGACAGTCTTCCCCAGGACGATACGGTAGTGCTTTCTCCAATCACTCCCCAAAAGGATCTCTAGTCACTTACTCACGGAAACATACATGTGGAAGAAATGCATCTCCAGACACATGAGGCCTGATGGAGACAGGATCCTTCTTGACACTCACCCCTGGAAACTCAGAGTGTCATCAGGGTCCCTGTGCGAACAGGGATGGACACAGGCCAGGTAATAAACAGAATGCTGGCCAAGTGGTGGCGCACAGAGGACACACTGGGTCCATGAGCCAACCCAGTGATCATTCTCCTGTCCCTAAAAATGTAGCAAACTAGAAAGGACATGCTTGATAGTTGGCAAAAGCCCAACATCATTACCTTGGCCTCTTGTATGTAACAACTGTTGTCCTGGGAAAGGCCAAGTGGGAATCTCTGACACTGTCCCATGTTGGTGAAGGTAGTAGATAAAAAAATAACATTGCATCATAGGAGGAATGGTGAAAATTAGCACTACCCTTAAAACCAAAAGTTTAAGGGTCATGGCCTTTATCATATTCCCATTTTTTAAAATTATTCACTTATTTATTATTTTTTGTTGCGTTGGGTCTTCATTGCTGCACGTGGGCTTTCTCTAGTTGCAGCGAGCAGGGGCTACTCTTTGTTGCAGTGCAACAACTTCTCACTGCAGTGGCTTCTGTTGTTGTGGAGCACGGGCTCTAGGTGCTCGGGCTTCTAGTTGTGGCTTGAAAGCTCAGCAGTTGTGGCTCACAGTCTCTAGAGTGCAGGCTCAATGCTGTGGTGCACAGGCTTAGCTGCTCCGCGGCATGTGGGATCTTCCCGGACCAGGGATTGAACCTGTGTCCTCTGCGTTGGCAGGCAGATTCTTAACCACTGCGCCACCAGGGAGGCCCCACTGCACCACCAGGGAAGCCCCTATACTCCAATTTAATAGACAAGCAGAGGGGTCCTGCAGGATTACAGGGACTAATGGAAACTCATACAAGAAGTAGATTCAAGTGTAGCATCTGTGCCAATACGATATCTAGGCTAGATCATGCAAACCCAGGTCAGGTACGTGGTATGTAGGTATTGATCTCAAATTAAATTTTCCTGTCCCAACAATGTAGGAGACCCAGAAATACTGCCTATTCACATGCAGCCAGCGATTGCATGCAGTTCTAGTCTGGCCCTAGGGAACGTGAACTCTCACATTCTCTGTCATCATACACTCTTGAGGGACCTGGGTCACCTACATATTTTGCAAAACATCGCATTCGTCTTGTACATCAAAGGCATCATGTTAGTAGGGGTAAATGAGCAAGGAGTGACAAGTTTGTTGGAGGTCTTGGTGAGACACGTGCACTCCCGAGTGGGAGAGAAATGCTTCAAATATTCTCAGACCTACGATGTCAGTGAAGTTCGATCACTCCAGTGATATCCAATTATCCAGTGTAGAGATCAGATCATTGGATCTCATACCTTTCACCGTGAAGAAGAAAGCACAACGCCTGGACCCCACTAATTTCCCAGGAAGCAGGGTATTCTGAGAATACTGCTCAGGCCCGTTCTCTGAATGGTTTGGAAGGATGGAAGGGTAAAATCTTCGAATGGGGCTGAGAGTAGTAAAAGGCTCTGCAGCAGATCAAAGCCTGGCCATTTGAGTCCTGTGGCCCTACAGACACTGTGATATCTATCTATGGGAAAAGATGCCCTGTGCATTTTATGGGTAAGCTCAGTAGGTTATTCATAAAATAAAACTCTGTGATCCTAAAGCAAAGCCATGCCATCTGCAGCAGGACATTTTATGCCAGAGGGATGCCAGTTCAGGGTCTCTCCTGAGGTTGCAGTCAAGCTGCCCACTGGAGCTGCAGCCACGCCAAGATTTGGCTGGGGCTTGAGAACTCACCTCAAAGCTGATTCACAGGGATCTGGCAAACCCCAGCTCCTCACAGGCTCTCAGGACAAGGGTTCCATACCTTGCCACATGGTCCTCTCCACAGGGCTGTCAGAGCATCATCAAGACAGGGCAGCTTTCTTCCATGAGTAGGCGGTTCAGCAGAAAGTGTGCACCCAGGACAGAAGCCACAGTCTTTTTATAACCTAATCTCAGAAACAACATTTCATTGGTTCAACCACATTCTCTTTATTAAAGTAAGTCAGGAGGCCCAGCCCACATTCAAGGGAAGAGGAGTATAAGGGTGTGGGTACCAGAAGGTGGGGATTTTTGAGAACCACCTTACAGGCTGCCCACAACAGGTCCATGTTTTTGCTATACCCTCTCCACATCTCTTTTTCTCCCAGAAATTTAGAGGTCAGGGCTGTTAAAGGGTCTGGCTAGTTACTCACTGATTATTGATTCAGATCCTTGGGAGCTGTTTCTCTGCTCTCTAAGCTGAATGTAATATAGCTACATGACATAGGTTTTATAATATTAATCATAGCTAACAGTGCTTACTGCATGCCAGACTCTGTGTTAAAGGGTTTACATATTATAACTCACCTAATTCTTATAAGAATCCTCAAGGTAGGTAATTTTATTCACCATTTTATAGGTAAGGAGACTGAGTTTTAGAGGGCCAAGTATACAAGATAATAATAATAATAGTAATAATAAAATCATGCAATGTACTTGCTATTACACATACGCTGAGTAGGCATCTTACACATATGCTTAATGGTCATGTCTACCATATGACTCAGTTATCATAATTGTCTGAGACATGAGAAACTGATGCTGAAAGAAATTAATGCAACTGCACAAGTTCACACAATTGGAATTCGATTCTGAAAACAGGTCTCGAAAAGTCCGTGGCCAGTAGGAATTCTGCTACACCGATTTCTGTAATATGAGGTAGGTAGTTTCTGTCTGCCTGCTTTTAGATACATTGCAGGCACTCTACAATCTTTCATTTTCACTTCTCCTCCACGACAGCCCTCATTAGCAGACTCACATCTCAGGAGGAGCTCCTGACTGATGTTTGAGGCAAAATACGGAAATGAGGGGAAATGAGATACAGTATCTCAATCACGCATGGGTTCAAGGGTAACTTGCCAACTCAGGGCTGATATTTTACCTTGAGAGGTTATAAAGGTTGACTTTTTTTTTTTTTTGCATTCATTGCAGAATACTATTTAGGGTTTTTTGTGTTTTTGTTTTTGTTTTTTTAAATCTTTTCATAAGAAGCATGACACCAAGTAAGAAGGCATTCCTAAATCCATTGGTAAGGCTGGAGTGAACAGTCTTTATCTAGCTCACAAGGGTAGATGTTTTGATTGGAAAGAGACTGTAGCAGAGAAAGAATGGATTTTTCTGCCTCCTCCAACCCCTTCAAATGAGCGCCTGCTGATATTGGAAAGGTCATTGAACATTTATCAACTTTACATTTTCTATGTAGCTCATTTAGTATCTCTAAAGCACCCCTGCCTTCTAAAATATATTTTTTGTTGTTGACAAACAGGTATTTCCTTATCTCTAAATTAGTCTTGCCTTGTTAAATTTGTCTATAGATTACACTCAATCTTCAGGCCCACTAGCCAATCAAAAATGCTTCCCTTTATCTGATCCTAGGAAGCGTTTTACCTGTGGCAGTTTCTTCCTGGGAAATCTATTCATGGTTTCCAAATATTGTGCTTGTGTATAATTCACAAAAAATAAATGTGACCTTTCATTGGCCCAGCTTTCTTTATTTTCCCTTTCTTTCTTCCGTATGTAATTACCAGAGAACTGTGCCCATAGATGCCAGGCATGCTGTTAACTAACTTTTGCCAAAAACTATCCCTAGAAAGAATATATGAGTAAGCTAACTTTTTAAATTCATTAGGATAGTAAGTCATGGCTAGTTTCACACTGACCATGGTAGGATAAAGTGGAAATAGCATAGGCTTTGGAATTAAACAAATTTGTCTACATTCTAGAGTGATTTAGGGAGAAAAAAAATGTACCTTTTGGTACATTTCTGGGACAAATACAAAATCTTCTATGATTGTAGATGATTAGATGAAAATTGGTCTAGATTTGCATAGTTGTACAGGTAAAACATTTCAAATATGCTTAGTGCTTCTTCCTGAGAGCACCGTCAAATCTCAAAGGTACATCTTAGCAGAAATCTATCCTTCTGAGCCACCTAGTACCCAATCCTCAGCTTAAAGATTTTCTGTTTTGTGTGTATATCTATCCTATAAGTTACATCATAAATATTGATCTGCTCTATTGACTAGCTTTTATGGCTAACATGATGCAGTGTTAAATAAAGCCATCAGGCAGAGTAGCATAACTATACCCTAGCCAGAGAACAATATCGCCAGTGGTTAAACGTGCAACTGCTTTCAGGAAAAAACAGTTTTAGGCGTGGACTTGAGCCTGACAGTACGTACTGTAGCCCTGCCAGAAAAAAAAAAATGCCAAGAGAATAACTTATCATTAACTAATATTGATTTTGAGGGGAATGATATTTCACAAAAGCAGAAAGTTCAAAGCCCCATGTCACAGTGTTTGAAAATTAGTGTTGACAGGCCCAGATGGCTGCATTTATATCACATGCCCTGCTGCAGAAAATACCTATAGAAACCATTACCAAACAGTGTCCTTTCTATCATCTCTTGGACCATGTGCTCTTAATAAACAGTACATCTGTTCAGAGTGGTAACATGATAAAGATAATATATTTTTAATGACATGAGTTATGCCTTTTCATACTTTGACTTTAGGTCTATAGAAAATAGACATCATTTACATTCCTGCTTCATGAAAAGATAAAAAGTCACATGTAACAATTGCCCTCAATTCCTTCCTTCTCTTTCAGAAGTATCTTCACCCACCACCCACTCTTCCCATCTAGCAGACCTGTATTCTCATGGTGGAACTTCTCTATACAAGCCAAATAAATCTTGATATCATATCGAAATTGGTGAATCTCATTTTGCTTATCTCTCAACTGGAAATAATAATAAATATGTGATAGTCTGAAGACAATCGGATGTACTAACATAGGAAAACCCCCTGATGTATACGAAGTGTGCAATAGTAGTAACACTAAGAATACATTAGGAGAGACAGCTGTCCAATCCAAGGACCCATTTGTGAGCAAGCCTCTAACTTGCATGACTAAGCATAATTACAATTTAAAGACAGAAACCTGTGAAAGGCTACATGAATCATTTTACTGACATTTATAATTTTTAAGTCTTTAAACACATGCTTTTTTGGATCCTTTAGGGTTTCATAGTATTTATTATCTGTACCTTTCCTGTGACTTGCACCTCATTCTTGCTCTTAATGTACAGACATTCTGAATTCTCTGCATTCCATTTCCATTGATATCTTACCTTGCGTCTTGCTAACAGCAACAAAGTCTTTGAAAAAGATCCCTGCCCTTACTGACTTTTCTTTCAATCCCCTTTACATTTATTTGTTTAGAAATATTTTATCGCCTCCCATAATACCACCCAATTGCCCAAGAAAAATCTGTATCTTCATGCTCCAATCTTCAACTAATTTCTAGTAAATTCTTTCTAGTTAACAATAAATCAACAAATGGGTGTCCTATAGGTACTTCCGACTCTCTATGACCTACAGAGTAAGCTATTACCTCTGAGGATGATCCCTCGTGTGACTGTCATCCACACAAGAAATTCTAGACAGCTTAGCCTCGTGTCCTCAGCTTCACAATTGTGGTCAATGAGTTCTCATGACCGTGCTTTCAGAGCATCATTCACCCATCTCTTCTTTCCTTTCCCTCCATAGATGTACTGCCCTAGTTTCTAAATAGCCTCTCCTTTCATCTTTGTTTTTTTTCATCCTTTCCCACCTGTTGGTGTTTTCTTGCTAATGTCACAAAGCCCATAACTTTAAAAAGATCTCTCTCCTAGAAAAATCAATAATCCAAAAACCACATGGATACTTATTTTTGCCTATATCTTATCTATCTTTCCTAGACTATAAGTCTCTTAAATATTATAAGTATATTAAATGACTAATTACTATACAGTTACCTCCCACTTTTCAAAAGTTAACTCTGAGCCACTTTGCTTTTACCAAAGACCTACATCAGTACCTGTCGAAAGAAATCCAAAAGGGATTTTCACTTTTACGAAACAGGTAAAAAGTGAAAAGCATTTGTTTGCAGGAGCTTTTATAGAGACAGTGAGCACCCAAAACAGCTAGAGTGGTCCCACAATCTCCTTCTCCGGGAACCATACTCAGCATCTCAGCACTGAGCCACCATAGCTTTGAACTGTGTCTGTGAGCATCCAGGCTTTATCTCATTGCATTTTGTGCATCTGTTAGCAAGATGCATCCTAAGGTAACTACCTCTTCACTTTATGCCATTTCAGCCAGGCAGAAACAACCCACTTTCTGATAATGGGGGAAACCTGTATACTCTATGTAGTTTGGGGTCCAAAATGTTTGTCCCCAAGTTCTCTCACTCCTGAAGGATTGCATGCTTTCAAGAGTAAACAAACAAACAAACAAATTAATTGCTTGACCATATGCAACAAATGATAGAACATGATTTTTTAAAACTCCACTCTTGGTCATTTTAAACAACTTAAATGAGATGTGCCCTGTGGATAGAGCTTGAAGAACTGTGGGGTTACAGTAATGGAATTTCTGCTCCATTCACCCCATATGTCCCCATCCCTGACGGTTTTCCTTTATCCATTTTTATTTCTGTTGTTCCACAACCAGGTTTATTAAGCGAAGACCTTATATGTACACTCTAAATATTTATTTGTTTATATTTTTATTCTTAAAGTGAATCAATATTAAAATTGTATGATTTCCCCATGGAGCACATGGCCAATCCAAAGAGGTGGCCAAGCTACTTCTGGGGAAATGCCAGGATTCCAAGATTCTCTTAGAGCTGAAGGACCGTGAGAGTGAAGGATCATAAATGTCCTCAGAAATGCTGCCACCACCCCCCCACAAGCCAACCTGTACCTGCAGGGGGACAAGCAAACTGCCTCCCAGAATGTTCACGTGACCTCCCTCTAGACAGTGTTCCTAGCCTAGCCCGCACCTACTCATGCATTTTCTTATTTTTTTCCTAGAGTTCTTAGAGTTGCAGTTATTTTACAAACCATCTATTATTGTTTTGCTAAATAACTGGTTCATTCAAGGAAGAGCAAACAAACAAAAAACATACTGGATTCTGTCTTAAATGGAAAGAGGTAGCTATTGGGCTGTACAGAGAGGTCTGTGCTTAGGGTACTATCCAGAAATAGCTGTACGTTCATGAATTCATTCACTCAAAAATATATATAATTAGCACCTTCTATGTTTCACCCATTGCACTGTTCAAAGAATCAGTTTGCAGAAAAATCAAATCCAGGCATTGGCCACGTGTACTGTAAAATATCGAGGAAAAAACAACATGGCAGGAATCCCTATTTATAATTATATATATTTTCCATTTATTTGAATGCAGTCTGCCTTCTCCACTAGACAATAAGTCCATGAGAAAGGAGATTTTGTTTCTATTTTATTTATCTCTGTACCCACTGAATACACTAGTGTCTGAAGGATGGATGCTTCAACATATGTGGCAAATGCTGAACAACTGTCCCCCATGGGAAGTTGCTTGCTTTAGTTATCTCGTTACCAGATACAGTTACCAAATACTTCTGCCTTTTTTGGAAACGGGTAACTAGGTACTCCTAACTCAATGCTTCAGTAAACGTTGATCTTGTTCAGTGAATCACTTGGCTTATCTAATTCTGCCAGAGGGTCCTGGGTGTGATTTCAGGACAAATATACAACTACATCCTCTTGTAACTGGAGAGAGTATTAAAGATACACTGCCTAGTTCTTTGTTATGATACCATGGACCCATGAGAAAGTATCACATGACAGCTTCATGGCAGATGTAGGTCAAGTTTACAGCTGTTAGGAGAAGATCTGGGATTGCAGATCATGCTGTTAAGCTTGAGATACCACCAGTCATCCTCCCAGGCTGAGGTAAATGTCCTCTACCGCATTTGTTGCTAGGAGACAAAAAAGAGAACGTGTGCTCACCCACACCTGGTAGCAATTTTTAAATGGATATAACAATAAGAAGAAAAATGATAATATGTAAACCAGATAGATGTGCCAGGGATGGTAAAATCATAATCTCTACAGTTTCCAAGCCATTGAATTCCCTGGTTGAACGGCACACCAAAACATAGCAACATCTTCAAATATTGTTAAACTTAATACCTATCTGCACCATTGATTAATAGCATATTGTACAAAATAAAACAGCAACTGGAGATTTATGCAGAGAAAATTGTTTTAAAAAATCAAGGTTTATTATGACCTAAACATCTCACCCAACCTTCAATGACTAAGGCTATTCAATCTCCCAAGGGACTAGTTATTCTTGGTAGGAATCATCAGACCTGCATACTACTCATTGTACTGACTGTGCTCCAAGTATTGTAAACAACCCATCAGAGTGATTTCAGAACTCATGCTTTAGCCCCATGCTCTGATTTGTTATCTAATAGTAACAGAAGCAATGGATTACAAGCACAGAAGAGAAGAAAATCAAGCCTCAAAGGAGATGTACCACTGACAATTTCCCTGGATGAATTAGCCAAATGTACTGTGGCAGATTTTAAGTAGTAGAGAGGAACAGAAGCAGGTGGGCACCAGAGTGAAACCTCAAGATGGGCTATTTAGGGAGCGGTGACAAATCCAGTGGTGTGTGAGCACGTCAGCAGAAGGATGCTGAGAGATGACCCACTGGGAAAATGCAGGGGCATAAACGCGGTTGGCTACTTGCTAAAAGCTCCCCGAGAGCTATGTGGAGTACCGCTCCTTTGCTAAGTCAAATCGAGACAGCAGGGGGTCCCCCTGTCTCCCCTGCTGGACTCTGGGCCCACCTCTGGGTCACTGCCAGTATGATATTCAGGAGATGAATTCTGAAAACTCCTGCCTGGGTGAATTAGATGCTCATGTGTATTAGAATGTTCTGCATTGGACAGCACCAGAGTTGCATATAAAACCTGCGGTTTTCTGAGAACCAGCAAGCTGTGACCCTGCGCTGGAACTGGCCACCTGTGTGAGTTCCCCTAGCTCCCCCTTGGTCGTAGCTACAAATGGCTATCACAAGACTCCACAGCTGCCATATTTTGGCAGGTCTTATTTTTGGAGGGACGTCAGGTTTCAGAGCTATGACACACAGCCACTGGGTGAGAAGCGGAGGAGTGTGTCAGATTTTGCAGCTTCTAGGGTTTCGTCTGTTCTTCCTGAGTGGTGGGCATGACCTTCACGTTGGCGTTCTTTAGCCCAACTCTCGTACACCAGGGTTTGCATCATGATGTCATGCAAGGTCACCTGAACTTGGCACATGGGCCTTAATGTTGATTCTGGGTCCATGTGTGTTCTGATCACTGAGCATGAAACTTCAGTTTCATCTTCTGGTCAAAAAAGATAAGCATACTTACCTTATAAGGTGATTATGACAATGTGATTATTCGCCAGATGTGAAAATATATATATTTTTTTACTGCTAGGCAGGTAGGATAGTATCATTCATACAACAGTTCCTTCAAGATTCTGGTTCCTCACTTCCTAACACCATACACAAAAATAAACTCAAAATGGATTAAAGATCTAAATCTAAGGCCAGACACTATAAAACTCCTAGAGGAAAACATAGGCAGAACACTCACTCTATGACATAAATCAAAACAAGATCCTTTTTGACCCACCTCCTAGAATCATGGAAATAAAATCAAGAATAAACAAATGGGACCTAAAGAAACTTAAAAACTTTTGCACAGGGAAAGAAACCATAAACAAGACAAGAAGGCAGCCCTCAGCATGGGAGAAAATATTTGCCAATGAAGCAACAGACAAAGGATTAATCTCCAAAATATACAAGCAGCTCATGCAGCTTAATACCAAAAAAGCAAATAACCCAACCCACAAATGGGGGGAAGACCTAAATAGACATTTCTCCAAAGACATGCAGATGGCCAACAGACACATGAAAGAATGCTCAACATAACTAATCATCAGAGAAATGCAAGTCAAAGCCACAATGAGATATCACCTCACACTAGTCAGAATGGCCATCATCAAAACATCTAGAAACAATAAATGCTGGAGAGGGTGCAGAGAAAAGGGAACTCTCCTGCCCTGTTGGTGGGAATGTAAGTTGGTACAGCCACTATGGAAAACAATTTGGAGGTTCCTTAAAAAACTACAAATAGAACTACCATATGATGCAGCAATCCCACTCCTCGGCATATACCCAAAGAAAACCATAATCCGCAAAGAAACATGTACTGTAATGTTCATTGCAGCACTGTTTACAATAGCCAGGATGTGGAAGCAACCTAAATGCCGATCAACAGATGAATGGATAAAGAAGATGTGGCATATATATACAATGGAATATTACTCAGCCATAAAAAGGAATGAAATGGAGCTATATGTAATGAGGTGGATAGACCTAGAGTCTGTCACACAGAGCAAAGCAAGCCAGAAAGAGAAAAACAAATACCATATGCTAAACTCACATATATGGAATCTAAAAAAAAAAAAATGGTACTAATGAACCCAGTGACAGGGCAAGAATAAAGATGCAGTTGTAGAGAATGGACTTGAGGACACGGTGGGAGGGGTGGGGGGAGCAAAGGTGAAGCTGGGACAAAGTGAGAGAGTAGCATAGACATATATGCTTCCAACTGTAAAATAGATAGCTTGTAGGAAGTTCCTGCATAACACAGGGAGATCAACTCAATGATGGGCAATGCCTTAGAGGACTGGGACAGGGAGGGTGGGAGGGAGTTGTGGGATGATGGGGATATAGGGATATATGTATAAATACATCTGATTCCTTTTGGTGTACCTCAAAAATTGGCACCACAGTGTAAAGCAATTATATTCCAATAAAGAGCTTTAAAAAAAAAGATTCTGGTTCCTTCAAGATTCTAGCCCATATTTTTTAGGCAACAACCAAACTGTTTCTTTTAATCATTGCTACATGTCATACCATCAGACTCTCAACTTAGATCTTGGAATTAAATTTTCTAACTGAGGAGGCCAAAAATAGTAACTCTCATTTCCATAATTTTATACCCTTAAGAGAATTGTGTATTCATTTATTTAACAAATGTTAATCAAGCACCTGCTCTGTTCATGGCCTTAGGTTTTACACATGTGCATGTGTACATACCTGCATATACATATAAATATTTTATTTATGCACGCTTATACCTCTGTGCTCATAAATGCAAATTAAATTATGTGTTTTTACATATATGCATATTCATATGTGTGTATATATATACACATACATAAATAAATGTGTGTGTGTGTGTGTGTGTGTGTGTGTGAGCGTGTGTGAGATTTGACATAAGGCCCTCAACAGGACAAACACTCAGTACACACTCACACATAATTTTTTTCTTGAGCTCTGGAGGAGTTTAAAGATTAATTGATTTTTATGATGTAGGGTTATAGTAAAGTCTCCTATAAATACAGAGACACCAAGGAGGATGTGACTTGTAGCATTGGGGGGATAGTGAGGTACATCTTCATAAAAGTTGGTACCAATGATCTATATTTTGAAAGTTAAGTAAGAATTTGCCTCCATTTGGAGAGTGGGGAAAGTGAGAAGGGGTTTTCTGGCCTCAAGAATAGACCATTAAAAGGCAGGAAACAGTAAGACTTTTTTTTTAGTTTACACAGAGAAATTCATTGAAATTGAGAATGTTTGGTGTAGCAATGGAAATGCAGTAACACTCTCAGTTCTGTATCAGAAACCTAACATTATGGAACCTAAGTCCCATATAAACCTTAGGATCTAGGAAGCCTAGGGAGGATGTGACAGCTTTGCAGTCTTCAAGGATGGAGGTCATTTTTCCTTTTCAAGCATGATTTTGTGTTTCTAAATGACCACTAGAAATCCAACCGTCATCTCCATGTATCAGAAAGGAGAAAAGAGAACAGAGGGGTGTGAGCTGATGCCCTCTTATGTCAGTGGCTTTTAAGGAAGCTTCCAGGATATTCCCCAAATCATGTTTCACTTACATATCTCACCGGACGAACCCAACTGCAAGGCAGGAATGCGTGGTTTTTAACTAGGAGTATTACAGCCCTGAATAAAACTATGACTCTGTCAGTAAGAAAGAAGTTAGAATAGAAGCTATTTAGGCAATTTTCAGTCTCTGGAACAAATATCTTCTGGAATGGCTTTATCTCTAATGAGCGCCTACTATGTGCCGTGATGTGAGTGGAGAGCCTTAGTTGCCACACCGGATATATATCTTCATTACTAAAAAGAAATCTAAATTTTTAAAAAGTTTAAGTGTTTACCTATGATTATGTAGACAGTAAGAGATAGCATCAGATCTGAACCCGGGTCTGTCTGGAGTCAAACCAATTTCCTACTCGTGATATAGCCTCGGGAAGTTAATGAGAAGAAGACCGTATGTGCCCCATGAAGGGGACAACGCTTTACAAAATTGTTGCCTAAGTAATAAATTCAACACCCTGCTCTGGCGGATGGATCACTGAACAATTCAGCTAGAGGATAATGGTGTATGTCTCCATTAAAAAAAGTTTGGTATAATTATACTTTCATTTACAGGCCACTTAGTTCATGTTCAGTGGAGCATCTTTTCTTTCCCTAAACTGCCAATCTGCATTTTCATAATACTCATTTGGAAGATTTTGTTGGCCACGAGGGCTGAAGAGTTTCCTAGGGAGGAAGCTGGGGTGATGGCAGCCCTGGTACCCGGCAGAGTTTCTGGGCACAGAGGTGTCACAGCAAATGGTGTAGATGGGGATGCCTCCTTCAGGCTGGGGCTGAGCCCGGCCAAGGTTTCAGACTGGAACTGAGGTTTCATTCTGGAGAGAGAAGACCATCTTTTCTATTTCTAGGAAATATTTGCAATTCCTCTTAGCTACCCTCTGCATAGCCCAACAATAGAGGGTCTGGCTTTTCCATTACAGGGATGGGGGACAAGCGTCTACCTATGCTCCAGAGCTTCTCCTCTGTCCGCCTTCACAGAAACACTGCCAATATTCTCTTGATTACATTTAGCCCTGCCTTCTAACCTCCACCTCTCCCTTTCAGCTTTAACATGCTGAAATCTCCCCACTTTAAAAACAAACCTCCATGCATGCTTATTTTGGGGAGGGAGGTTAATTTGTGCTTTTATTTGCCAGTATAACTTAACTACAGTGGCCTGCAAACCTTTTTGATCTAAAAAATGCATTTTACATCACAATCCAACAAACACACATTTATATAATGTCTATATATATACATGTGAAACAAAAGTTTTGCCAACAATGTCTACCCTGAGTGTTAATTCTTTTTTTTTTTTTTTGAGACTTTTTAAAAAAGGAGTTTTAGATTTACAACAAAGTTGACAGGAAGGTACAGACATTCCCCATATACCCCCTCCCCTCATGCATAGCCACTATCAACAGAGTGGGACATGCCTTTAAAAAAAAAAAAAAAAAGAAAAAAAAAACAAGGACAAACTGCATTGACACATCATAATCACCAAAGCCCAGAGTTCACCTTTAAAGTTAACCTTCAAAGTTGGGTGAAGTGAATGGTGTTGCACATTCTATGGGTTTGGACAAAAGTGTGATGACGTATATCGATAATTAAAATGTCATTCAGAGTATTTTCAAGGCTCACAAAAACTTCCGTAGTCTGTGTACTCACCCCTTCCCCCTCAAAACTCCAGGTAACCATTGATCTTTTATTGTCTCCATGGTTTTGCCTTTTCGGAATGATGGCGTATAGTTGGAATCTATTTCTTTTTTTCTTTTTTTCCTTGGAAACAGAGGTTCAAAGCTTCATAAAGGCTTTTTTTTTTTTGATGCCACATAAACCTCCAGTGAGAACCTCTCTCCTCTGCTTCACAGCCCAAGGTTATTTTAAAGAGTCACCTGCACTCAGGTACCCCACTGCTTCCCTCCTGCTCTGACTCCAATAGGCATTCTTCCCCTCACATATGGTAACAAAGTTACTAATGGCTGGTGTGTCATTACACTCAACCCAAACTGTTCCGTCCTCATGTTTCTTGGGACCTAAGCAGGACTTGCCCCAATTGATCACATCCTCCGCTGGAAATACTTTATTCCCTCTGCTGTCATCACACCTCAGTTTTCAAATGTTCCTCCTAGTTCTTAAGCTGCTTCTATGTTTGCCTCAGTCTCATCCTTCCCCAGCTGTTTGTTGTTTATTGGGGCCTCAGAGACTCTATTCGGAGTTCTCTCCCTTTGAGGGTGACATCAATTAGCATCTGTCCACAGGTAAAAGCTACATTTTTAAGTCAAGACAAGATCCCCTTACTGCACTTTCAACGCGCATTGCTAATTTCCTCATGAAGTCTTTGTTAATTGTCTCAACATCTTCTAAAATTCAAGATGCCTAAGAACAAACACAACATCCTTCATCCTAAACTTGGCCCTCTTCCCATGTCTAAGGAATGATAACACCTCCATCCATCCAGTTAAGCAAACAGATATAATGTCATCACCCCTTTCCACTTCTTGCTTAGTCACTAAAGCAATTTTATTGTTTACCTTCTCTATACTTCCCGTATTTTTTTTTTTCCATCATGAAAGCATCCTGATCTACATAATCCTGTTCTCTGATCTGGGTGCCTGCAATTTTCTCCTAACTGGACTAGTCTCACTTCCTTGTCTGCTTGCTAGCCCTCCCGCCTCCTCACCGTTGCCTTATTTCCATCTGGTCTGCAGGATCCAGCCAAGAGAATTTAATCATGTCACAAACCCACACACTGGCTTAAGCCACTGCAATGGTTTCACACGGCCCCGAGGATAAAAATGCTCACAGCATCTTCCCCACTACTGGGTGTCGTAGGCATTCTGACCTCTTGCCCCAGGATCCCTTCTACTGCAAAGCTTCTAAACCACACAATGTATCCGTCACCTTAGAATATGACCTTCCCCACCCCACCTTCAGCCCCATCTCACCTGTTGACTCTGCTTTTACCTGAAAGAACTTCGCTAAACCCAGGTGGTTTCCACGAAACTCATCACTGAGCAGATCTCACTATGGCACGATAATAGCAAGAGACGTGTCTCCTCTTCACAACCCAGACTGTAGACAAGGGAAGCTTAGAGGCAGACAGTCCTAACCTACCTCACACCGTTCATAGGGTGCAGATTTCAGTGATACAAAAATCTCATGGAGAACAGGCGCTATTCAATAGGAATAGTGTAGAGTGGACATTCTTCCTGCCCTACGTTGCCTGAGGAAATTACATCCTATCCATTCCCTCTTCTCTTTGGATACTTCCTGAATGAAATGACTTTATAGAATTCAGAGGCTTCCAAAAGGGAAGGGCTGCCTTTCTCTGTGGTGAATTCCCCATCAGTGGCCCCCATTTATAACCCCAGTGATACTGGATCCAAGAGCAGCCTCTTCTCTCCCTCCAGATCTGGTGAGTACACGTTGTGACCACACCTTCTAAAAAGAAGAGCGATATCACCCCCATGAAGGCAACTATTGGTCCTGGGGTGGGGGCCAAGAAAACGCTCCCTTTTAATGTGTAAAGAACAGATATACGCACACTGCATAGCTTGAGAGATAGTATATCTGTGGAATGAAAATTTCACTGGGGAAGGCGAGTAACGAAAACAATGTCTAAAAAGGCTCCTTAGGAAGAGGGACAATGAAAAAAGTTTCATATACAGAATTAGATCCTCCGATCACCTCCCTTTCCCCGTCCCCTGCTCTTGGCACAAGGGATCCAACTGCTGTCAAAGAAATGATTTGCCATGTCCCAAACATGCTATGTGAAAATGCTAAAAACATAATCCTAGCCAGACAAAGCCTGATGTAATCCATCTTTGAGAATCAGGTGCACATTTTTGTAATGTAAACCAAGACAACATCCAGTCCCAAGGAAGATTTTGAAATCTTCTAGACCTAGATCTGGAATGCCTCCTTAGATTATATCTGATGTGATGGGAATTTACCAAACCTGCCAAGAGTCGGGATATTAAGCTTCAGGTCCACCTTCACTCACACTTCTTAGCATAGCACCTGACCCCTGGCAGGGGTCAGCACCGGACAGTAAATGCATTGGTAGCCAAAACTTTTTGAACACCTACCATGTGCAGACATTGGGGTTGTATTTTAATCTTCTAGACTTAAAATAACCCTACTGGGTTGGTTTTATTACTCCCATGTTATAGATGAGGTTTATGAAGTCAAGAGGATGAATAACTTCATCAAGGTGACACACCTAGAACATGGCAGATGCAGGGTTAGGACTAAGGTGTGTTTGTGGCCAAGTCTGCCACTTTGCATTGTAGTCCAAATCCTGCCAGCTGAGTGCAGTCTTTCTGTTAGAATAGTGCCAGCTCTTATCTGTTTTGTGTGCTATCCTCAGCATGTTGTTATTTATGAAAAGCCACCTAGAAATCTAGTTCTTATGAAGGAAATTGATACCTGCAGTTTAACTGGCGTCACTGGGATAAAAACTGTTCCATGAATCGATAATCAATTTTAGAACTCCAGCAGGCTGAAAGAAAAAAATGCAGTGAAACTCTTGAAAGTTAGTCAATCCCGTGTGTCTAGTTATGAAGGGCAGGGTGATACAATGTTGAAAGATGGACGTATAAGGCTGGGGAGTTGAGATGTGGAAGGAGGTTTGTCAAGTCAGCCAGGATGCTTTTCTGGCCCATTCTTCCAAAATAAGGTCAAAGAAAGGGATACTGACAGACCAAGAGAATTTTGGAATTTCTGCTACCCTCTTAGAAAACCCAGTTGGATTTAGGATCAACAAAGGTTCCCACCCATATTAAGTCAATGTATTCAATACCAGGAGGATTTTAATTGAGAAGCCAAATCTTCAGAACTCGATTCTAGTCAACTGCACAGAATCTCACCAGTCTAATTATTAAGCATCAAAATCATGCTACTGTGATAGTCAATTTTACGTATCAACTTGATGGGGCCATTAGATGTCCAGATTATTCTAGTTGTTCCCGTGAGGATGTTTTGGGATTAGATCAGCATTTAACACAGTGCATGGAGTAAAGCTGATTGCCCCACCCTAACGTGGGTGAGCCTCATACAACCAGTTGAAGGCCTAAAGAAACAAAAAGACTGACCCTTGCCCAAGAAAAATGGAGTTCCTCCTGCTTGACTGCCTTTGAACCAGGATATAGGTTTTTTCCTGTCTTAAGACACAAACTGAAATATTGCCTCCTCTGAAATTAGTCTTCAGGAGGGCACACCACCACTGGCCCTTGTGGGTCTCCAGCTTCCAACACCAGGCAGATCCCCGGGCTTGTCGGTCTGCTGAGCTGTGTGAGCCAATTTCCTATCATAAATCTCTCTCTCTCTCTCTCTCTCTCAATATGTACACACACACACACACACACACACACACACACACATCACATTGGTTCTGTTTCTCTGTAGAACCCTGACTAATACAGCTATGCTGTATAGTTTTGTGTGTTTCTGTATTTTCATAATAGTATGATCTCAAGAATTTACTGTATTCTTTCCAAAAGACTATTTAGTCCCACTCCGCAGCACGATTTTGGTTACTGTCACTTAAACAGCAGTCTGTGCAGTAGTAGCCATTACCTAGGAGCTTGTTATACACGCAGATTTTAAGGTCCTTCCCCAGGCCTACTGCATCAGAACCTGCACGGTAGCACACAGTGCAGGCGATTTGTATGTACATTCTCATCGCGGCAGGCACTCTTGGAGGGCACTTGAATGTTAGCCCAGTAATACGCTCTGTGACGTGTGTCCATTTGGCCATCTGCACCTCACCTTCTTCGTATGTGAGTGTTTGATCAATCAAGGTCTCAGGACAGGTTTTGACATGGTAGAGAAAACCATTGTTATATAGCTGCTAGTAATAAAAGGCACCACGTTAATTGTATTAAGTAATGACCACAACAAACGTTAGCATAACAGTATATGGGAGGGAATTTTCACTGAGTAAAGAAGGGTCATACATCCGGATTCAAACTCTGTACTGCCTGGCTGACCCACTCTGAGTTAACCACTTTAGCTTTGAATCCTCCTGTTCCTTGTTTCTAAATTTGTGCCAATGAACTAAGTACTTGTGTGTTTCCCTCATACTCTCTTTAGGGAGCAGTGGTACTCATTTCATCACTGACTTACTGTATCCTTCCTAGGCTTACTTGTCCTGCTTTTGACAGTGTCCACTGGGCTCTCCCGTAAGAGCCAGAAAATAATAGTGGACTTTGCTTACGATTGACACCAGCGGGAAGAAAAGCAGTCATCTACATCTTCAAGGCTTCTTTGCCTCCAGTTCTTTCCTAACCTGTGACAAAGGACAGATAAGAGGATGCTCACTTATCCTAGTTAACCTGCTATAACATCGTGCTATTTAAATAAATTTTATCTGATACTTCATCTTCTAAATTCCATTTCAGGTTCGCGTTAGGAATATCCTGGAGGCATTGTCTTACTTGAAAAGTGTTATTTCAATTAGTTGAATATCATTCTTTACAGGATTTAGGTCAAATGAGGGCCAGCAGTAAATCCAAACCAAACAATATGTGTCTGCAATAAATTTCTGTTTCTGCATTATTCATACATAATGGCATAGGTGACTCTTCAAGCATTCTGAATTAAGTAGAATTGATTTCTCACCTTTTTTATGCTCTGTTGTACAAGCCTTTTTGTACTTTTACTTCTCCTTAACAAATAAAGTATTGATTCATCTCCACCAAACATGTTTTATTTAAACTTTGGTCTTTGTCAGCAAGTTTGTCCTTGGTACCCACAATTCCTGCTCCTAACTTTCCAATCGTCTTTTGATCTTGAAGGTGACATCCTTCAACCAGGCTTCTTAGCATGAAGTAGCTGCAGAGTGGGTTAAGATCTCACCAAGAATAATGAAACAGAGCCCTATTGCCCTTCCTTTGAGCGTTTACTCCATTAGCACACCCAAAAAGGTGCCTACATGTTCTTATTCCATTTGGGTGATGTAGACATTAGCATTGAATTTGAATTGCACTGTCCCTGTGCTTTTATCCAAACATCATCACATCTCTTTTTACTAAATCCATGAGCGAGCATGTTTATCGATAGATTGGGGGTGGGGAGGGCTGGCCCAGTAGTAATCCCAGCATGAAGCACAGAGCGGAAGTCCAAGTTGAAACTCAATCAATATGTATCAAAGAAACGAGTGAATAATTTTGATCGAAATTTATTCTCACCCCTTTTAAAAACGATTGACAGAACATGAGACTGAAAGCGGAGCCTGTAACTTTCATCCCTAGGTCATTTGGTAGCATTCAAGTTTCATATATGAATAAAAACAAATGAAAAATTGAATGGATTAAGAAATAATCAGGATGATAATCTCCAGGTCTATCCACGTTGCTGCAAGTCAGACAGAGAAAGACAAATATCATATGATATCCCTTGTATGAGGAATCTAAAAAAAAGATACAAAAGAAACATTTACAATACAGAAACAGACTCACAGACTTAGAGAATGAATTTATGGTTACTGGGGGAAGGTGGGGGGGAGGGACAGATTGGAAGTTTGGGATCACCATATACACACTGCAATATTTAAAATAGATAACCAACAAGGACCTGGTATATAGCGCAGGGAACTCAAAACTGTTGCAGACATTACCTGCTTTGCTTTGCCCTCCAGGGCTGGGACTGTGATTGTGACACAGATGCTTGCCAGCTCCTTTGCTTGGGTTAAGACAGTCCTGCTTGTTGGCTAGCTTTGGTTCCAGGCTTCCTCTGGAACCTGGCCATCCCTCCTTTCCCACCCAATGTGCTGTGTGATGTGCGACAGAGCCCCCAGCGTCAGTGGCCACAGGTTCTCGTCCCTGCAGCCCACTGCCAATGGCCCACAGCACGTGGCCTTCCAAGCTTACTTCCCTCTGTTGTCAGGCTGTCTGCTGCAGAGGCCCGTGGAGACACACCCACTGACAGGCTGTGCCTGTCAAAACTCCCAGCCATCCTCCTTTTTGCAAAGAACAACAAGCAAAATCAATTCTCTGTCCTTCTGTCCTGCTCTGAATGTATCCAGCACCTGGAATTAACATTTCCTGGGAAGCCAATTCCTGAGCTGCCTTACAAGTCCACTTCTGCTCCCTGGTTCTTCTCTTCCACAAAGGATTTGGGCCTATTCCTTGAACATGTGCTCCGTGCAATACGGAGGTGAATCCGGCACAGCTCCTACTCCAAAGTTTTTTGTCTGATGAGGAAGATGTAGAAATTCAGGTAATTTCCACACAAACAGGTCATTGCTATTTCCATGAATGTTCCCCATACAGACAAGCCATTTCTCCAGATGTCTGTCTGATAGTAGCTTGATGTGGAAAGCCAAGGTCCTCTTCTTCTTATTTTTAAATTTATTTATTTATTTATTTATTTATTGGCTGCTTTGGGTCTTCGTTGCTGCATGAGGACTTTCTCTAGTTGCAGCGAGCGGGGACTACTCTTCTGGTGGTGTGCAGGCTTCTCAGTGTGGTGGCTTCTCTTGTTGCAGAGCACGGGCTGTAGTTGCGCAGGCTTCAGTAGTTGTGGCTCACAGGCTCTAGAGCACAGGCTCAATGGCTGTGGCTCATGGGCTTAGTTGCTCCATGGCATGTGGGATCTTCCTGACCCAGGGATCAAATCTGTGTCCCCTGCATTGGCAAGCAGATTCTTAACCACTGTGCCAGCTATGAAGTCCCCCAAGGTCCTCTTCTGTTTTGTGTTTTGTTTGGAAAGAAGCATCACCAAGGCCATGTACCCATTACCTCAATACTTTTTAGTAAAACAACTTACTATTATTCCCTTACTGCCCTCTTTCCAATACCCTAGAGGCTAGAACGACTCCAAGGCCAGACAACGTGTTCCTCCAGAGAGTCCTTCCTCTGGTGCCTGAAGCTGTGCACTGAGTCGGGAGTCAGTGGTCTCTGGTTCTTTCTCAGGGGATGAGTTATCACCCTAGTGGACCCATGGATTTCTTAAAAGATCACTGAACTCCTTTTCTTGTCCATGTTCCAGTGACAAATGTTTACAAACACTCACCTTTCCTTCTGAAGCTTACTCTCGCCCCAACTGTGTCCTTCCACTTTACACTGGGATTGTCCTTTTTGAACCCTAGTTTGAACACTTTGGACACACTATCTGCTTCCTAAAAATTATTTTCTCCACAAAATAACATCTCTAGGGTGACTTTCCTTGGTGTTCCCTCTAAACCCCTCACCCCCACCTACCACTTCTGCAAGGGAGCCCTTTGGTCCCCACGCCATCCTTGAAAACACACCTCTGTTCCCTTCTGTTGCAGGGCTCACTCTAATTCCCTTTGCTTGGCCTGTTTCTTCTAAATAAAACAAAACAAACAAACAAACAAACTTCTGTAAAGGGATGTCAAAACATATGTTTACATGATAACTCCTAAAATCGAGGGGACACATCACCTACACACAGATATTCAATAATTCAAACCCGATTTCTGATGCCTCAGAAGAAATGAGGTTCAGGTCCACCAGGCGCGGGCTGATTTTTTTGCAGAATACATGTGTTCATCGGGTCTAATGGACTTTCTCGGCATTTGTACTGTGATTCTGAAAAAGCTGACCCAGGCCTGCGAAAGACTAAGCTGTGGTCCACGGGCAAATCAATTGCTCCCTCAAGAGGTGAGAGATGTGAAAGAGAAAACCGATAAAATAAAGTAAACTAAAATAAAATAAAAATTGTCAGGCTTTCATGATTAACAGTCACTGTCTTCGGCCTAGTAAACCTAATCATGCTGGTTACTGTTTCACTACATTCGCCACCAGAGTCCATTAGAACAGTCTAATTTACACTGCAGTGTAATTCGTCTGCTTTATTAAGCTTGTTCTTGTATTTATGTTAGGAGTAAAAGCGGCCTCTGGCTCCATGTTATACAGTCACTCTGAGAAAATGCCACAGGGCACGGCAGTTAATAAACCCGGGAACTAGATTCCAGCTCCCGCATTGTCGACATCTGACAAGTTTACTGCGAGTATAGTTAGGGTGATGCAGGATCTTATAAAAACAGACATCAGCAACCTCATTACAGGCCCATTCCAAAATGATTGTGGATCCCATTGATGGAGGGAGTTAAAGGTTTTTGCATAGACGTTCTCGAAAATGTGAGCATTTAATCTTCCTTCATCCCCTTCCCAGGGACACCTACTTAGGGTTAGCTTGCATTGCTGGTAAGAAAATGACACCTGAAATGAACACAACGTTGTTAATCAACTCTACTCCAATATAAAATAAAAAGAAAAGAAAATTAAAAAAAGAGAAAATGACCTCATCAAAAGGTGATGATGAATGAGTCTGGGAGATTGCCTGGTGAAGGCAAGCCTCAATTCCAACAAGATTGGAGATTTCCATAAAAATCTGCTTCAGCGGCTGAGAGGGCCCCCTGTTCCGTGGAGGACCAGGTGGCCAGCTCTCCTCTGTAAATAAGCAGCAGGAATAACTGACAAGGTGCCATCCATGACACTCCCTCAGTGATGCTCACAGACAAGGCATCCTTTATTGCAGGATGCTAGTCACTCCTCGAGTGTCTACCAGGAACTGTGTTTCTAAGAACTCATTATGTGCACTGGTATATGGATAAAAAAAAAAATCCTCTTTTCTGAAAGGAAAAGAGAAGGAAGTGTGCTAGACAGTAACCTAATACCAACTGTAATTCATGAGATATGAAAGTGGCAAAAGAAACAGGGGAGAAAGTCATTACTGAAAAAAAGAAACTGAAGACAGTTTTCAGTCTAATATCTCTGCCTGGTGGAAAGAACATGGATGTTGACATAAAACTGACTCTAACTTGAACTCAGGTATTAAAACTTATACCCTATGAGGACAGACATTTGAACAATGCCTGGCATGCAGTATGTACTCTATGAAAATGTTATCGATAGTATTAGTACTCCTGAAACTAACACAACTTTGTAAGTCAACTATACTTCAATTTAAAAAAAATAGTATTAAGGCCATAGAGGATGATCTAAGGACCTAGCACAATGCTTGCCATATTGTTTATAACTGTCAATATTTGTAGAATAAATGAATGAATTTTCTCAGCATTATTTTCTCAGGACACTCAGGTGAACTTTGGGGCACCAAGAAAGGAAAATATATCAGAAAAATAGCTGATGTCAGATAGATAAAAGTCTGAAATGCATGACTACTTAGATTTCCTCATGATGTAGGGACCATGAAAGGAGACCCAGGTCCCAGCATTGACTCTCTCCCCATCTATTAAGTGACTTCAGATCAATAACTCTGACTATCTGGGTCTCTATCTTTAAAGAAGGATATTGGGTAATGATATTGGCATTATTTCTTCTAAAACTAAAATCCTGTGGCTTCAACATTTACTTCAACATTCAGATTTGGGGCTTCCACAATTTGGGAAGAATCAGAAAGGACATTGCGTTACTTCAATCTGCCAAGACTTTGAAAGAACTCTTCCTTTATCCCAGTCCTCATCACCTGTATGCACCAAGTCATCAGTCCGTGTAAGTTCCGAAGTATTGCTCAAGGTCATCACCACCCCTCATTTCCTAAAGCTAAGTCCTTAGTTCATCCCATATCGTTTCTTGCCAGGATTTCCTAAATTGATTCTCTGCCTCTAATTTCACCCTCTTCCAACTCATACCCCACATTTTCTACAGTCCAGATAACTCAAGTCTTGTTTACATAAACTTACAGTTTTGGTGTTACTGCTTCTGACTATACTTTCATTTATTGAACAAATATTTTCTACCTGTCTGACCTTGAGAAAATCATCAGTACTCTCTCTCTATGCTTCAGTTTAAACATCTTAAAATGAGAAAAATAATGACAATATCCTATGCCATTGGGTTGTTGTGATTACTAAATGTATTAATATATGAAAGAAGCCTAACAAAGTGTCTGGTTCACAGTCACACTCAAGGTGATAGTTATTGCATTATTGGTATGGTCACGCCTACAATCTCACCAAGCAGAGACCTCTCAGGCCCTTTGTGTGTGATGCTCCTTCTGCCTGGATCTTTCTTTTTTCCTAGATGTCTCCATGTCACCTTCTCTGCCTTCCCTCAGGTCCTTGAAAGGGATCCTTTGAAAGGTTTTCCCATGGAAAAAGAGTTCCTTGTCACCTTCTGTCTTCTTTATTCTGTTTTATATTTCTTATTGAGCTTAGACCATGTGTTATTTATTTTTACTATCTCACTTCTGCTTTTGAATATAGATGCAGGGATTGATTGTTCATATCTATACACTCACAACAAAGAGAAGTGCTTGATGCATAGCAGGTACTCAATAAATATTGGGTGAACCAATGAATGAATTGAAGACATACTCAAATGATTATTTGATGAGTGTAATGAATGCCTTAGGAAAACCAAAATCAGCCTCTAGCCTATAATAAAAGCAAAGATCAGGAAAACCTCCTCTCGTGCTTGGGTCTCCCTTTCCTGTACAGGCTGATCACCTTCAGTTCTTCAGAAATGTATTCAGAGAATCTTAACACTTTCTACACTGTGCTTTGAGTCGCTCCCCAACTACAATATGAAATTCAGTGGGACTTTGAGTTATTTCTATAGGCCCATAAGTACTATATTTCTATATATACCCAGAAGAGTGTCTGGAATTATGAGAAATATTAATTAATATTTTAAACCTTTTAAAATATTAATTAAATTACATTTAATAAAATGTTAATTAAAATTAAAATTTTAAAATAATTAAAATTTTATTAATAATAAAATTATTAATTTTGTTGCCCAATGGTGTGTAGTCTTCAACTCTGATAACCCTTAATTTTCATGCCTTTTCCCAATTTAGTGTCTTTTGTAGTCTTTGTGTGCCTTGACCTTAGAGTCTCAACTAAGGTGTTTGTTTGCTGAAGGTAGTGCAGGTACTCTACTTACCATAAATCATTCAAAACAAGAAAGCTAAGCACCATCACAGACTTGAAGTGTGAAAGAAAGAGAGGAGTCAAGATTGACTTTAATGGGTTTGGTCCAAACCCTTGTGAAGCAGGGTGTATCTTTTGTTTGTTAGTTTTTAAATAAGATAGCTCCATTGACAAGAGTGCTGTTTGTATTATTGAGTAAGTGATTAACACATAATAATGAACAGACGATTTTTAACAGCTAAAAATTGTTGAATGCTTACATGGAATCAAAATACTGAAATGTGATGTGGTGAAAGAGGCATTGATTCTGGAGTATAGAGAATTGGGTTTTGTCCCGAGCTCTGTCCCTATACAATTTATCTCCTGCTTGGGCAAGATATTTACTCTCTTAAAATGGCTGTATTTTTATCAGAAAAACAAGAGAGTTGGATTAGATAAAATTAAAGATTCTTTCCCACTATAGCACTCTTGTGATTCTAAGCTGAATCTATTCGGATATACATCATTTCAAAATGATTAAATGGCAACATCAAACAAAAGAACACTTCCAGGTTCAACAAATCCAGACTTCCACATTTTTAAGGAAAACACAGAGCCTGCATTTCAGAGGGCATGAGGTTAAGCCTGCTGCATGGCGGTGTGCTTTTCTTAAGGCATAAGTGCCCTTTCTGGGATTCCTAGCTTGGCACTGTATCTAAGTCTAATTAAATCCCTTTGTGCGAGCCTTAAATACACTTAATTAAAACAGGTAGACTCGGGATGATTAATTTCAAAAGTAAGTAGGTTAAAGTGCAGGCTCATTTCTTCTGCTAATTAGCTGAAAGATGATCTTCCTTGCCAGGAGGCCAAAAGGCAGAAGATTCATTTCTTCAATTCAAATCTGTTTCTAAATGTCTTTTCAAAGCCTTTAGGCTTTAGAATTTGAGTTTTATAAAATTTAAATGTTGAGGATTATTTCTTCTTATTTTCTACTTAGTTATACCCAAAGCAGGGCTCACTAGAGATCTAAGGGTTATAGAGTAACCAGTGGTCAGTGAATCCAGCCCCATGGTCAGCAAAACCAGCCATGTGGTAACTTTATTATCACTTCATCACTCTCAAGAGACAGGCTTAACTTCATCTATTATGAAAGGTTTTCAGAAACTGTGACTTACACATTAAATATTTGATTCTTTGAAATACTCAGTTTGGCACTGAAATGTCAGATTTCCCCAGTACTGAAACCATACCCAATCCTGGTGTAGTTAAAACTGCTCCCATTAGACCTAATCAAACTCAAAATCTTTTGCACAGCAAAGGAAACCATAAACAAAATGAAAAGACAACCCACAGAATAGGAGAAAATATTTGCAAGTGGTGTGACCAACAAGGGATTAATCTCCAAAATTTACAAACAGCTATGCAGCTCAATATCAAAAGCACAAACAACCCAATCAAAAAATGGGCAGAAGACCTGAACAGACATTTCTCCAAAGAAGACACACAGATGGCTGAGAGGCACATGAAAAGATGCTCAACATCACTAATTGTTAGAGAAATGCAAATTAAAACCACAATGATGTACCATCTCACACCAGTCAGAATGGCCATCATTAAAATGTCTACAAATATCAATGCTGGTGAGGGTGTGGAGAAAAGGGAACCCTCCTATGCTGTTGGTGGGAATATAAATTGATATAGCCACTATGGAGAACAGTATGGAGGTTCCTTAAGAAACTAAAAATAGAGCTACTATATGATCCAGTAGTCCCACTCCTGGACACATATCCAGAGAAAAATATAGTTCAAAAAGATACATGCACCCCAGTGTTCATTGCAATTCTGTTTACAATAGCCAAGACATGGAAACAACCTAAATGTCCATTGACAGATGAATGGATAAAGAAGATGTGGTGTATATATACAATGGAATATTACTCAACCATTAAAAAGAATGAAATAATGCCATTTGCAGCAACATGGATGGACCAGGAGGTTATTATACTAAGTGAAGTAAGTCAGAGAAAGACAAATATTATATGATATCACTTACATGAAGAATCTAAAAAAAAATGATAGAAATGAACTTATTTACAAAACAGAAACAGACTCACAGACTTAGAGAATGAACTTGTGGTTACCAGGGGGAGGAGTTGGCGGCGGCGGGAGGGAAGATTGGGAGTTTGGAATTGACACGTACACACTGCTATATTTAAAACAGATAACCAACAGGGACATAACATATAGCACAGGGAACTCTGCTCAATATTCTGTAATAACCTAAACGGGAAAAGAATTTGAAAAAGAATTGATACATGTATAAGTATAGCTAAATCACTTTGCTATACACCTGAAACTAACACAACATTGTTCATCAACTCTACTCCAATATAAAATAAGAAATTAAAAAAAAAATTTAAATAAACTGTAAAAAATACATGTCTTCTACTCTCGTATTACAAATAACCTTCTATTCTTGTATTTTAAAAGTTAACCTTTTATACATGTATATATGTAATTGAATCATTCTGCTGTACAGCAGAAATTAACATAACATTGTAAGTCAACTATACTTCAATAAAATAAATTTTTAAAAAATTAAAAAAAAAATCTTCTCCCATTAAAGCATTGATGTTATGGCTTGGCTGAAGTGGCTGAGAGAGGCATAGTTGCAGGTGGCTTGGGGAGGAAGTCCCTCAACGTGGTCCCTACCATTTTCATTGTGTCTCCTATTGTGATGAGAATGTGATCATGACATTGTTACAGAAAATAAAGAAGTGTGCATGGCTGATGGCAGGTCCTGTCTGGATCCACATTAGTGAACTTTAAAAGTTTCTTTTGATGTGAACATGTTATAATGAAGACTCCTTGTGACAAGGTGAAAATGTTCTGTCTTCTTAAATTATCCCTGGAGGAATGCACAATCTTCTCAATGAAATTTCACAGAAGTAGAACATGCTTGCTATGAATCCGGAGGAAGGTTAAGGGGTCCCTGTAGACAGATGGGATGCCGGGAGACACAGGAACAACCGTCAGTTTGTGCTGATAACAGGGATGTTCTCCATTCAGCATCTCCTCATAGAGTGAGCAGTATCAAATGGGCTCACTTTCTTCCCATTTCCTTCCTATTGCCTTAGAATGATATTAATGTGTCTTCTATCATAATGTTTCTACAGCTGGAGTAGCAAGCACGGATCTGTGAGGTCTAGCATGAGTTTGAATTGTAATACATTGATAAGCTAAAAAACTACCCAGATGATTTTTCCTTTATTTATTTTTCAAACAGTTATTGAGCACTAACTAATGTGTCAGTCACTGTTTCAGGATCCGAAATGACAAACTTTCCCATGGAGCCTAATTTTCATGGCAAGAGAGAAAAAGAGACAGAGATGGACACAGAAAGGGGATATACAAATACAGTGACCATGGAAGGGAAAACGCACAGACAGCCAACAGCTAAGCAGACACCGGGGTCTGGCCACACATCAGCACTGAGAGTTCGTCTAATCTCCCCCAGCGAGATGTCATTCTTCCTCCAGGAGGAAAATCAACTGAGAAGGTGGAGAAAAGGAGCAAAACCTTCCTTCTCTTATCCCCTCCTCTCCCCAAGAGAATCATTGGGTCGCATCACCTGTGGTCCGGAATCATAGCTCCCTTTGCCTATGTCCTAACCACACGTGAGGAGAAAGTGTTTTCAGTGTCCCCTCTAGTTACATATCTTCTAATATGTACTATTAATAATAACTTAGAATTTAGAAATGTTAATTTACAATTTATATGACAAATATAATATGCAATGCACATTTCTTCACTGAGTGCCAGTTTGGTGTCATCAAGACTAATTTAGATTTCTGTATGGGAGTCGCCATCAGAGTGGATCTCAATGCACATCTGTGCTGATTTGCGTTAGGTCTGTAACTTAAAATACAATGACGTGTGTCTGAAACAGGATTACTCATAATTTTATTAGTCTGGGTTCAATGAGAAGAACAGAAATAGCTCCATTTTTCTGAACAGGAAGACATTTGGTACATAAATGAGAAGAGTTGAAGGAGCAGAGTTCAGTGATGCCTCTGCTGGCCTCAAGACACTGATCCATCGATGATTCATAGATGAGGAAATTCATCCATTGCAGGACCCAGTGAACTCAGCTGCCTGGACACAACACAATGATTCTCAGGAGCACATCTGGGAGATTCTGCAAAACTGGGACCACTATCTGCCAATGTCTTCCTATAGCTGCCACCAGAGAATAATGGATTTGCCTTCCTTGTACCACTCACATCTCACTGAAGTGCCTTTAATTAGAAGATTCAAAACCAAACCTGTTTGGAGGAAGCCAGGAACATGTATTTTACAAGATATGTGTACACACACACACACACACACACACACATACACACACAGATGTGTGTATATATATATGAATATATATATATATATATATATATATATATATATATGTGAATATGAACAGGGAGAGTCTTCTCTTGGTATTCCAGGGTGATTGGTGCCAGGACCAATTTTAAAAGTCAGTAAACATATGTGGTTTAATTCTGCTATCATTTTGCCCAAAGAGGAACTGAAGGCTTTAGGATTTGAATAACACACTAACGTTAAAAAATTTGTCTGTGGCTGAACTGATGCTGATATCAACACCTCCCCATCTCCTCATCTTCTCACTGCACTGCTGGTGTCATCGATGCGAGCTGATTGGGTGCTCAGTTAATCAAAGGGGAAAGTGAATGCAGTGGAGAGTAGTTTGGAGATTAGTTAGGGGGTATAGGAAATTAGTAACTGAATTCAAAACATTATTGATTGGTTGTGAAAAGAAGTCTACAGACATTAGAGCCTGAGTAATAAAAGTTGTGATAGCACCATGAATTCAACAAGGTAGGGGGTTAGGGAGGCAAAGGAGATAAATTCAACTTCAGTTATAATGTGGTCAACTGGCTGATGGAACACCCTGGTATTACAATTCATCAGGAAGTTAAAAAACACGGGATGAAAATGGGGAGAGAGAGAGTGAAGCCCAGCCCAGAGACGTAGCAGTCAATTTCACAGAGGCAGGTCCTCTATCAAATCTCTAATGTGGGAAGATCTGAGTACAGGGGGTCCTTAGTATCCATGGGTCCCACAACTGAGGTTGGTTGAATCCACAGGTGTGGGACTGAGGACATGGAGGGCCCCGCAACTACTCCGTTGTATGTAAGGGACTGGAGCATCCTTGGATTTTGATATCCACGGGTGTCTTGGAACCAATCCCTTGTGGATACCAACAGACACTTCTACTGGAATCTGCTCACTTAAGGCCAGGACAGTCTTGGAATGTTGCAGGTAGCACTTCAGCATCTCACAAAGGCATTTACATTCTGGCAGGAAACAATGTCTTACTTACCGTGAGCAGAATGTGATAAGCAATGATGAAGATATCTCAGAAGGAAAGGTTTTGAGGAGAACAAAATATTCCCATGGCAATTAATAACGACGGCATTCTTTTTCTAAATATGGCATTTGTCTGCTGTTCGCCTGAAGGAATAAGGTATTTCTGGTGCTTGGTTATAGCTGAGAAATTCCTCTCTAGTGAATGGCAAAATAAAGTGTGTTGTTTTTCATGTATTCTAATTAATACTTCTTAAATAGCATGTTGTTTACTTTGAAATTCTTGATGCATGCAAATTTATACATATACATAGACCTAGATTCCCCACTAGAACTAAGCCATTATTAAGCAAGCACACACACACATACACACACGTGTGCAAGATATAAAAATAGTTTATATGTCTATATGTACATAGTGACATTTATCTAAATATTAGAAATATGGATATATGGATATATGTCACTATAGAGAGAGCAAAAGAGATGACTTGCGGGATGATATGAAGGTTCAACATATAATCGGAGTCCTAGAAGGAAACTAGAGAAATAATAGGAAAGGAGAAAGGTTAATAAATTAATTACCAAAAACACCAAGAATTTGCTTTAAAAACTTGCCCTGCAGATCCAGGAAGAATCTAGTCTACGTAGCAGCACCAGAGCAACAAAATCACACAGGCATATTCAGATAAAACTGCTCAAAATCACTGAAAACAATAACATTTTAAAAGCAGTCAGAAAAAAAAAAAGACACATAACATGCAAGGAATAACGAAACAAAAAATAATTACCATTTTATCTGAAACAATGAAGAACAAAAAAAACAATGAAATACCATCCTTGAAGTGATTTTATAAAACTCACAAAGCTATCAACCCAGAATGCATCATCTTTCCAGTAGAAATATTACTTAAAGTGCAAAAAAAAGGACATGTTTAGCTAAACAAACTGTAAGAGAATTTATCATCAACTGAACAATATTATATAAAATGCTAAAGAAAGTTCTCTGTATGTTGGCTGGAAATGATGTTGGGATAGGAGATCACATCTACAGGCAGAGATTAAATACATGACAAATGGTATATATGTGGACACATATAAAATCCTGGGTCATCAAAGGAACTCGGTTCTATATAACTTTTCTGTAAATCTAAAATTCAAACGTTCATCCTCTTTTAAAGCGTTAATATGGGCTGTTAGAGTGGTTCACATCTCTACTCCACCAAATTACTGAATGCATACTCTTGAGGAATCAAAATTGTTCTAAGACTCAATTGTCATATTTGAAAGTTGGGAATAATGGCAAGATGACCTTGAGGGGGTCTTGGGAGGGTTAAATGAGATGATGTGTGTAAGTACCACGGGATGTGAATCCAAGCAAGCTCTCCATTGTTATCAGCTATTCACTTTATTGTCAGTATTTTGCCCTTGTTTTCCTCCTCCTCCTCCACATCTCTCAATGCTCCTTGTGTCCTTTGGAAGAGGCTGCCTAGAGTCCGATGGTGAAAAAGGCTGCCAGTCGACCCTGGGACTGACTATTGTGAAGGATTCAAGGCTGCACCTAACGATGGCTTGAGAAAATGAAGGGCGCCCGTCCCCAGGTCAGTATCCTTCATCTCAGACCTGCCAGTTGATTGGTCTGAGAAGGTGAAGTTTCAAGGAACGTTAAGACACTGCAGCAGCACATTATCTCTGGGAAAAGCTCCCGAGTGACAATGCGGATTACATTCCACCATAATCCAAAAAGAAACATGCACCATAATGTTCACCGCAGCACTATTTACAACAGCCAGGACATGGAAGCAACCTAAATGCCCATCAACAGATGAATGGATAAAGAAGATGTGGCACATATATTCCCAATGGTCATAAGCATCTTGGTGAATCCATGCTTTGGAAATCAAATGCCTCTTCCAGGGACAAGATTTGCTTCCAGGCTGGGAGAGAGGGAGCCTATTATTCTAATAATCACCAGCCTGGACCTTAGGCTTGATCCCCCACCGTGGCTCACAAAACTCCCCCTTGACTACCAAACTGGTTTTGGCTGCTCCTCTCTGCTTCAAGCTACTCCAGCCCCTAATCCCTATCCTGGTGTTTCCTGATCCCTCTCTGGCTGCCTTTGCTACTCCGCCCTGCCCTGCTCACAGCTCACAAATGCAGGTCCTTCCTCACTCTCCCCACTCCGGGAATTTCACGTCTGCCCAAAGTGCTCCCCTTCATTCTGTACGTATTTCTTAAATCTTTTTTTTTTATTGTGGTAAAAATCATGCAATATAAAACATACTATTTTAATCACATTTCGCTGTACAGTTCAGTGGCGCTAAGTACGTTCACACTGCTGTGCAACTCTCAGCATCATCCATGTCCCGAATTTTTCACCTTCCTAAACTGAAACTCTGTCCCCATTAAACCCTAACTCCCCGTCGCAATCCCCCTTCCCCATCCCACCCCCACCCCGGCCCCTGGCATCCACCAATGTACTTTCTGATGCTATGAATTCGACTGTTCTAGGTACCTCGTATACATGGAATTGCATAGTGTTTGTCTGCACCTAATGTTTACTGGAATGCATTTTTAAGGTTAACCTAATGTATATCCTACAAACAGATTGTACTTTCTTCTTCTTTTTTTTTTTCTTAAATCTTAAACTCTTACTAATACTTCTGGGCTCAATTAAAAACTTCCTGCTGATGTTAACCTTGACCGTCTGGGTGAGACAGTGTTTATCAGTTTTCTCAGGCAGAACTTTTTTGCGGAAAGTCACTATGTGTGACTGACTCTTAACCGTCTGTGGTTTTCAGCACTCTCGTGTACACCCATGCAGCTTCAGGGGTCTCCCTTCTACATGTCACAGAGCTCAGGCTCTCTTGAGAACTGCCAGCTCTTACCTGTTGTCATTTGTTTGTCATCTACTTGCATTGATTGCTGAAATCATTGTCAAACCGCATTTACCTTCCCCAAACTAAGGCTTCTGGCTGCCTGATCTAAAATACAATACCCAGGCTTGTTCTGTATTAGAGTATCATAGCGCAATGCCATACATTTCTGTAAATCAACTTTATTGATGTATAATTTACATACAACAAAAGGCACGCATTTTAAATGCACATTTCAACGAGTTTTGACAAATGGATACACCTGTCACCATGATCAAGATCCAGAACATTCCCATCACTCAGCAAAGTTGCCTTGTGCCCATTGCCTCGCCATCCCGAGCTCCAGGCTGATTTACATTCTCTCACTAGAGAAAAGGTTTTCATTTCCTAGATGTTCATACAAATGTAATCATAGAGGATGCACTAAGTTATGGAAGTGCCATTTGCTCAATAATGTTTTTGAGATTCATCCATGTTGGGTATCTCTCAGTAGCTCATTTATTTTATTGGCAAATAGTATTGTCTTGTATGGACATACCCCACTTTATTTTCTCAGCTGGTTGAGGTATAATTGCCATATAAAATTATAAGATATTTAAAGTGTATATTGCAGTGATCTGATTAATGCCTATGCCACCCCTATATCCATACACTTTCTTATTGGACATTTGTGTTTTTTCCAGGTCTTGGTTAATATGGGTGAAGTTGCCATGGACATTCATTTACAAGTCTTTGTGTTGACATGTATTTTTATTTATCTTGTGTAAAATACCTAGGAGTGGGATTGCTGGTTTGTATGGTTGGTGTATGTTTAACTTTAAAGGGAAATACCAAGCTGTTATCTAAAATTATAACATTTTGCATTCCTTCCAGCAATACATGAAAGTTCTAGTTCCACATCTTCACCAACACTTTGCATTATGTTTTTTATTTTTACGTTTTTAAAGTTTACCCATTCTAATGGGTATGTAGTGGTACCTCACTGTGGCTTTAATTTGCATTTCCTGGCTGACTAATGAAGTTAAACATCTTCTGATGTGTTTAGTGGTTATTTGCTTCACTTAAGTATAAACTGAGTCTTCAAATATTTTTCACTTTTAGTGGGTTGTCTGTCTTTTTATTGTAGAATTGTGAGAGTTATATGTATATATTATGGATACAAGCCCTTTCTCAAATATGTATTGCAAATAGTTTCCCAGTCTGTGACTTGCCAATTCATTTTCCTAATGATGTCTTTTGATGGGGCTGAAGATTTTAATTTTCATGTGATGTAATTTATCCTTGGTTATTATATGTTTATTACATTCTCTATCCCATCTAAAAAATTGTTACCTACTCCCACATTGCAAAGATATCATCTTAAGTTTTCTTCCAAAAGCTTTACACATTTATTTTTTATGCACATGACAGAAACTAATGAGTCCTAATAGCTAGAACTTAAAAAGAGGGAGAGGGAGGCTCCTGTTTTAGCTGGGTAGCCTTGGGAAAGTCATTTAATATTCTGAGAGGGAGAAAATCCATCTGTATCACTGAGATTAATAATATTATCCACACCTGTTTTGAAGAGTTTGGGAGAAATTCAACATTATACAGAAATGCAAGTTTTGTTAACTTATACAGGCTACACGTGGGTGATATTACAATAAGAAGCGTCAATGACCAGAAAATGTTATTGACTAATTACAACATAATACCATTTCTCCCCTAGCCATTTCTGTTTTTTTCTTCTCTGTTTACTGTACGTGTGTTACGTGTGTTACATCCTTTACTATTTGATTCTTCATTAACCAATAAGGAGTATGAGATAAGGAGCTTCTGGACCACACACATTTTGTTATAGACACCACACAGCCGTGAGAAAGTCAGCAGTCATTTTCTATGTAATTCTTGTGGTAAGACCCACAGTGCGTGATAGGCCTTAATACTTTCTTTTAGTATCCTCTAGAAGCAAATATACAAAATTATGTGACATTACTTCAAAATAATGGAATGATTGACTTTTAAATGATCTTTCATGATGATGTTTTATTGGCTTAGAAATGAAAGAAAATGATTCTATATCTGAGAAGTGAGGAACGTGATATTAGAACTTGAGCTTCATAACATCTTTCTGCTCCAGGGTTTATGCTAATGCTTCCCAAATCTTTCTAATTTTCCTACTCTTTGAAAGGCTAAAGTTTCTGAATTTGCAATCAACTTTTCTATTATGAAGGCAAATTTCATCTATTTTATAAAATTTATTAAATCCTTTAGGCCTTATCAAGAAAATAAAATTCTTCCCCTAAATTTTATTATAATTTCATGTTTGTCAGTATGCCTTTTAATCACCTTATATTTGTTATGGGGAAACGAAAATTTAATATCCTCAAATATAGTTCTCCACTGTTTCAAGTAGTCTCTCATATGCTCTAGAATATCTAATGGGTTTCAAGTAAATAGTTGATAATTTGAGTAAACTCAGGCTGTTAGATTCCAAAGAATCTTTTGCCA
Source organism: Hippopotamus amphibius kiboko (assembly GCF_030028045.1). Lineage (NCBI taxonomy): Eukaryota > Metazoa > Chordata > Mammalia > Artiodactyla > Hippopotamidae > Hippopotamus > Hippopotamus amphibius. Next base: position 169,412,741 of record NC_080190.1, read on the forward strand.
ATTCATTCATTGAAAAAAAAAAGAGAAAATATTCATTGAAAACAAAAAATAGGTAAGAAAAGACCTGTTTCAGATTAGCATTCAGAGATCTTCTCCTGACAACACTGAATCCGTAATTAATAGAAAAATGCCAAAGCTGCAGTAAGTGTTCTTTGTCTATTTTGTACTCACTCCTTAATAAACTATATCTCTTCTATCAGCTCAATAGAATCAAGGCTTCCTTTGATCACACTTCCATGGAAATGTATCTTAAGTAACCATAACTCTGGTTTCTTGGCCAGCTCCCTAATTCCTGCAACTAACTTAGCTCTCTATTTCCTTTTCTTTTTATGTTCCACTCCATTAGGAAAAGAGATCATATTTTCCGAGCTGATGAAATTAAACTCACCCATATTTTCCCAGTCATCATAATTTTTACAAAGAGCTCATCTAATCAATTTTTGGCAAGAGAATGACAATACTACACTAGATAGTGCCATTAAGATGAAATAGTCATGCTGTTGAATTAGAGGTACTTAAATTAGGTAGACTAAAATTTAGTTTGGCTTTTATTGTCCTCATTCTCCTAAGCCTTAAATACATGTTTTGCAAGGCTGGTCATTTAACTCCCATCCATATTTCTCCCAGTGCAGAAAGGAAATATCATTTCCCAGGCTTTTGCAAACAGAGATGTTACATAGAAACTGAATTTATAAGCTTAATGTGAGATTGCCAAAGGATGCGGTGACAACCCTCTACACATCCTAGTGTACAGAATGCCAAGTGCAATACAGTAAGTCCCCTACATACGAACCTTCAAGTTGCGAACTTTCAAAGATGCAAACATGGAGCTTACTAATGAAGACCTGTTGGAATTGGAGGCCCAGAGAAAGGAGGAAGAAAGAAAAGAGGAAGAAGGAGTAACTGAAGAACCAGAGAGATTCACAATGCAGGAAATGGCAAGGGGATTTTCTTTATTTAAGGAGGCACTGTTAGTTTTTGAGGCACAGGACCCAAACGTAGAATGGTACATGAAGGTTGCAGCAGCCGTTCAGAATGCAATCCAGTGCTACCACATCATCTATAACCAGAAAAAAAGAGCTACTACCCAGACATCACTGGATCTTATTTTTCAAGAGGGTAGATAGAATTGAACCCAGCAAGGAACCAGAACCTGTGCCATCAGCATCAGGCGTGAGTGAAACTGCAGCTTGCCATCCGTCCCCTATTGCTGACAGTCCTTCAGCTCTACCATCTCCCACCTCCTCTCCCTCCTCCAGTCAGTAACTCTTCTTGCCTGTCCACTCGATGCCAGCACAGTATGCCAGCTGTTGTACTGGACTACTGTACTTTTCAAGATACTGTACTGTAAGATTAAAAAATTTTTTTTGATTTTTTTGTGTTTGTTTTTATGTACTATTTGTGTGAAACGTGTTATAAACCTATTACAGTACAGCAATATATGTAGCTGATTGTGTTAGTTGGCTTCTTAGGCCAGCTTTGTTGGACTTATGAACAAACTGGACTTACAAACACACTCTCAGAACAGAACTCGTTCATGTGTAGGGGACTTGCTGTAATTAAGCACTAGCAATCTAACTCAATGATATGTATCGACATAACCCAAGACATACCCAGGATAACTTCTGCAGCTCCAGTCCCCAGTTTGTGCCATGCTGCTCCTACAGTTACTGTGCTCTTGACCATTTGATCTTCTTCTGCTTCTGCAGCTCCATGACGGATATTTGATTTTTTTTTTTCCCACTTTGGTATATTAGTTCAGCTCTCCCACTTACTTTCGCAGTTCCTCTCAGGATAAATCTTCAGCCTGTACCTTCCCCAGCTAATCTGATTGGAACTTGGAGATCAGATTGGCCAGTGAGACTGAGCTCACCTTTCTTTCCACGTGGGCTCTCTAGAATTTCATCATAGATAGATGACACCCAATGGACCCTTGTGCTTAGAGACTATGGTCTTCCCTTCAGTTCCACCGTGGGGATTCTTCTGCTTTGGCTCCATATTTTACTCCAGTTTGCCCTTTGAGGATGCATTATTTGGAACCCTGAAACAAATCCGTTCTTGCCCATCCTCTTGTGTCATGATCAAACCCTGTTGCCCCCTTCAGGGGGCTTGGAGCCTGGTTGAAGTGTAAAAATGCAGGGGAACCGCGATGTTACCAGCAACCTCATTTAGAGTGTAAGTATTGTTTGGAAATCTCAACTTCTCTTTCCCACCCAAAAAATCAGATCCCCGAGATAGTCTAGACTTAATCCAGCTGAAGTTTAGGAAACCCCTGTCTATGGGCACTTTGAAAAACTCTCAGACTTTGTAAACTATTTTAACATCCTCAAATTATGCTAATACTTACACAACCCTCTGTTGGATTTGGGCAAATGCCGTTTCTTTCATTTAAAGTTGATAAAATGGATTCAGAAAAATCAAGTGACCAGCTCAGGGTAACACAGCTAATAAGAACAGCAGGAAACTAAATGAGAATTTTGCTGGACTCTTCTAAGGCAATCAAGTACTGATTTCCTCAAATATTTCTGCCTAAATTCTTATACAAATACTTAAATACTCCCAGTTTGATTAGCAAGGTGAGTATGTGGGAGGGGAGTTTCAAGTCAGAGTTCATCTGCTTCCAAATATGAAGACACAATACAAAAACACATGCTTTTTTCTTTGATTGCCATCATATCTATAGGAATAGTGTGCACTTTTCCAAACACGAGTATTGTTGATTTCTCACAAAATGCACATTTTTATAAAGTGCTGTGAAAAATCAAATAGTGCTGACAGCCAAACTAAACTGAAGAATATTTTAAAACAATACTTATTTTGATCAATGCTGAAGCACCTGTCTTTATTTGCCTCCACTTTATTTTGAGACTTCCTCCATCAGCTATTTCAGTAACTACTCTAGAAATTCAGATCTATGCGTCAATGCTATTGACCTGGGGTTCTGGTTCCCAGAATCCGATGCTTACAAAGAAATGTATGAAGCCAAGCACTAGAAGGCAGGGTATTGCTTCCCGGTACCCATTCTATCATGCAGAAGAACATCAGGAAATAGGTCAATTATGTTTTTGTGACTTCAGCCAAATACAATCTACGAGTAGACCTGCCCAAGTGACACATTTACAATTTGTACAGTGATGATGCTAGGCTGATCTCAATAACACAATGTGGACCACAAACATCAAAGCTAGATAACAACTCTGGTTTATCTGAATTCAGGATGAAATCTGCTCCCTATCCAGGCTGCATCCATTGGCAAATTTCTAAAATTCATTTTTCGGTCATCTCAGCAGTCATTATGTTTCTTTAGCTTTTGGACTGAAGATAAGCTAGTTAATGGTTATGTCCCTTTCAAATGTACCTTGGCATTCATTTTATGTCAGGGTCAGTGTGGTCTATTGGCAAGAATGCCAATTTTAGAACAAGAAAAAAGAACTTCAGATCTGACCTTGCTGCTAACTAGAAGCCTGTCCTTCCATTGGTCACTGTCTCTCTGAGCCACAGATTTTTTAACGTGTTAAATAAGGAAGATAAGTACTGTGCCTATTTTAACAGGTATATTGTACAAACCAAAATTATTTATATACCAATCATTTATAAGCCATAAGGGCTCACACATGTAAAAGGGTGGTGCTTTAGAGGAAAAAGCAGCTAATTAGGAAACAGAAAACCTGGCTTCTAGGATTTGCTCTGTAACCATTTGGGGTGTGCCCTTGACCAAGTCCCTCAGGACTTGTTCACCTGTCTATAAAAAGGAAAGAAAACATTTCATAATCCCCAGAGTGGCTGTCAGGTCTGATACTCTAGAATTCTAGTATATACGTTATTTTTTTTTTGTAAATGTAAATTCTGCATTATCTATTACCACCTCTACCATTTTCCTCTAAATGACTATTTTCCAATTATTTCACACCTTCAATGCACATATGTTTTATCTGTTTTTCTCAAGCATATTTTTCCTTGAGGAATCACTCTTTACAAGCATCTCTGAGCTTTTTTCCTCCAAATCTATTCAATCCTCTTCTATTTTTTTTCTCCCTTTGTATTCATAACTCTTCCAAATTAAATACCATTGGCACATTTAATTTAGTACCCATCTACTTTATTCTTGGTGATAAGATACAAGAAAGGAGGTAGACTATATGAGATTTCAAAGTGAGAGTAAATAGCATGTTAATGAAATTCACAAATTACACTAAATTGAAGACATAGAAAGCAACAGAGTGAATAGAGACATAATACAAATGGACTTTGAGAGGTTAGAGACCCAGGCAGACAATAGAAAAATTGGATTTGGTTAAGCACAAATTCAACAAGAAACAAGTGTCCTAAGAATACTGACTGAAGGGGAAGATAGGGTGAAAGGGTGGGAGAGGAAAAGTACATTAATATTCTGGAAATATATTTGCTAATTCCAAGGGTCTGGGGAAAAAAATTGAAATGCATCACTATATTTCTCCATGGCATGCAGAAAATTTTTTTAGTGATGCTTCCAGCAAGCAGCTGTTGAATGTAGGCATTAAACCTATATGCCTAGCACCCCGACTACTCTAGGTTCCAACAGCAGGAGTTAAAGAGGACATGACCCTCCCTTTCCTAAGTAGCTCACGGTCTAGGGGGCTGATGGACAGGTGCACATCGGTTGCTCTGGGGGATAAGGGCAGAAACAGAGACATGGGTAATATACAGTAGAAACATGGGCAAAGGAGTGAACGTTCAGTATTCACAACATTCTGGAGACATGAGTTGAAGTTCACCAGGTGGACAAATTGCAGAGGAAGGTGGAAAACATTTCAGATAGAGCATTTCAGTACAAATAAAGAGTAAAAACATGAACCAGCCCCATCCTCTCCCATTCTTAGCCCATATCCCATGACTCACCCACCCTATGATAAGTCTAAGCTAATACCTGAACTCCACTAAAACAGACCAGTTTCCAAATCAGCAGTGTTCATCTCTCCTCTATGATGGGCCAGTCTTATTCTAACAACCTCCCGTTCCCACCTGTCTGGAAAGCTCTCTTTATATTTAAGGAATGGCCCCTATGTGCATTCCACAGAGGAGATCTCTCTTTCCACCTCCACCATCGCGGCCATAAGTTTGACTGGGTTGGTAAACTTTCCCACCATTTTGTGCTCATCATATCTGACACTATTTACTGAAGCACCTCTCACACACTCTCGGCAAGTGCTTGTTTCCTTTTCTCCATTTCCTACTCGTACGTGGGATTTTGAAGTGCAGAGCTTGGATTTACTCACCACGCTCCCTGAGCTATGCAGCCTCAAGCATGACCCAAGATAGGATCTCAATCAATGTTTTAAATAAGGGAGTCGAGGAACAGGGGTATTCCTCCTGGCAGAAAGGAGAGGTAAGTAGGAGCGACTCTGGGCGGAAACCTGGTTGAATGCCTACACTCTGGGCAGAGCGTGTGTCTGTGAAGGTGTGTGTGTGAATCAGGTGAAACTGAGATCCAGGGGTGCCTTCCACTAGCTGTGTGACTTTAGGCAACTCGCTTTATCTCACTAATCAGAGAGGAAATGAGAACAGCTCCTTGGAGTTTAAAGACTGAAAGGGACACTGCATTTTAATTTAATGTCTGGAACTTTATACGTGTTATAGGTGGTCCATAAATTTAATTTCCTTCTCTCCTTAAATCTCAACTCCAAAAAGTCTTGGCATCTGAGGTTTCATTTTCAGGTGACTGAGCCCAGGCTTGTCTACAGCTACCGTGTGGAGACAGCCTCGGAGTCAAGAAAGCAATCCAGATGGTGAGGCAAGATGCTGTGCGCTGTGTGTAACCTCCAAGGACTGACAGATACTCAGCTATGGTAGGATAAGAAAGCTACTCTTTGGAACATTGGACGGGTTGGTGTCATTTGTATTTTCTGTGATAATATCATGTTTTTTTCCGTCTTCGCATTTCTTTTTGGAAACGGCACTATGTCTTAGCTGCTGTAGGAGAACCGAGAGAAAAGCCAACTGTATCCATTCACTGGCACAGGTTATCAGTGTCTGCTATGCTGGCCTCATGGATGAGGAAGTGGACTCTGAGGTCTCCCAACAGAACGATATTTTGGCGGGGGGAGGGGATCAAAATCCAAGCCATTTGATCATTTTTCTCCACCTATAAGAATCCTTTTTCAGAAAGCAATACGTAGAGTTGCAATTAGAATCTGTTTTTATTTAGTTACCCGTAGGATAAGAAAACAGCATTTAATAGTTCCTGTTGTGGTATCAAGTAAATTCAATTTTGAAATTGAAAAAAGAGAGAGAGAAAGAGAATTAAAGCAGTAGTAGAGCTAATCAAATGGATTTAGTATCCTCACTCAGAAAGTATGTGATTAAAAGAATAAAAATCATATATTTTATGGCTTCCTTTATTTTATTATGACTGTTTTATTAGAAAAGGCATTAGCTATTCATCTATGAGTGATAGATGCCGAATAAACTGAATTAGGGTTATTATTAAGGCTTCATTAAGTCAAGCAATTTCAATCACTCATTTGTGCTCTCCTTAAACTTAGCATGCTAATTAAACTAGAGGCGTGTTAATATTTGAAAACTCATCAGGCTTCAGGGAACCAGCTGAAGCCCCACCTCTTCCAAGAAGTCTTACTTGTGGGCTTCAAGCTCTTCAGACCAGGTGAGGACTTCTACTGTATACTCCCTGCCCCTGTGCAAGGCACTTAACACCCTCTAGGGAGATCTTACAAGTACCATCGCATGAGAAATTCACAATTCAACTTCTGCCAGTGAGTGAGTGAGAATTACACTCCTGTAAAACACAACCAGAAAACAGGGCAATAAAATACAAGAAACAAATATATTCAGATATTGGAAGACAGGCAGCACAGGATTGCAATTTCCAAGAAAAGAAACACAAGCAAGAACCCAACCGTCACCCAAGCTTTCTGCCCCAGGAAGTAACCTCTGGACTTGGAAACAGACGGGAACACTGGAATAAGGTCCAGCCATCTCGCTGAGCTGAGGAAACAGAGAGGAAAGTTTGAGGAAGTCAGGACAGCTAAAACCTTTGGATTCTACAAAGATCTCTTCAGTCTTTGGCTGAACTCCAATCTGTTCATACGTAGAGAGAAACCTTACTCTGTACTTTTTTCTATTCCCGCTGAAGTAGAAAGATCTTGTTGAATACATGGGACTTTCAACAGAGACCCCAGAATGACCTTATAAGTGTGGCTCAAATAGCTCTGGAATAAAGGTGAATCTTGACCTACCCTAAAAGCTTAAAAGCAAAATTCAAAAAGATCAAATAAATCCACAAGTAACTCAACTTCCTGTCGGTAAAAATCCAATCCTCTTTAAAGGAATGCAATGAAATGCTTCACAATATAAAATATATAATGCCTATACATTCAATTAAAAGTTACTAGACAGTAAAAGAATTAGGAAAACAGAACCCAGAAAGCAGAGATGATGGAATTTGCAGAAAACAGCTGTTATAAATATGCCACATACGCTCAAGTGTATAATGGAAAACATGGATATGATGAGGAGAAAATGGGAGGTACTTAAAAAATACCTAAATGTAACCTCTAAGGAAGGGAAGTAATATTTTTAACACCAATAACTACTATTATAATTTATTATTTGTTATTTTCCACAATTCATCCAGAGGGCTGTTAAGAAGCTGGGCTCTGGAATCAGATGTCCAAGTTGGGTACTCTACCCACCACTCAGTGACTATGTGACCTTGAGCAAAAAACTTACTGTCTCTGTTTTCAAACCCTTCACGTGTAAATTAGAAATAAAAGAGTCTCTGTGCCATTGGTTTGTTGTGAAGTTTAAATAAGGAAATATGTTTAAAATATTGTAAAGAAACAGAAACAGACTCACAGACATAGAGATCAGAATTGTGGTTGCCAAGGGGGAGAAGGGGAAGGAGAGGGACAGACTGGGAGCTGGGGGTTGGAAGAGGCATTCATTCAGAATGGATAAACATCAAGGTCCTCCTGTACAGCCCTGGGAACTATATACAACATCCTGGGATAAACCACAAAGGAAAAGAATATTAAAAAAGAATGTATATGTGTATATAACTGAGTCACTTTGCTGTAGAGCAGAGATTGGCACAACATTGTAAATCCACTATACTTCAATAAATAAAATAAAATATTATAAAGAGTGATTGCGTGGCTAATTAAGCACCAAGGCGGTGACTGGAAATGAGGTGTAGGGAAGATAACGCCCTTTCCAAGGGAACAGAGCTAGAAGAGGCAGAGGAGAGTCTTGCATTTGTCCACTTGACCCAGCATCCCGTGTTCACGTCAGAGGTTGCAGCTCCTCACGCTCTGCTTCTACCTCTCTCTTGCCCGGGGTTTTTGGCTTTTGTCTTATCTGATCCTCCCAAGATTTTCTTTCTGCCCAGCTTCTTCACTTGGACTGTTTCTTTTCAAAGATGTGATGAAAGATGTTATCCAAACTCAACTTCCAGAATTGCTTTTCCTGGCTTCCCGTGTTGGGGTTGTAAGTGAGGATGGAGCACCCCTAACTCTCCATCACAATTTATACTTGTGTTGTGTGTGTTTCTTTTCTTGCTAATTTTTTGTTTTCACACTAAATGGAGGCTGTATGACAAGAAGAAACGTGTCAATGGTCTTTTTTTGTCTGTGCCCAGACAGCATCTCGCCCAGAAAAGGGGACCAATACTATTTGTCACTTAGAACCCTATAAAAGAAGCTCCAAGGGGAAGACACAGGCTTGGAGGCCAGCAGAAAAATGCCAGAACACGCATTCTCTTACTGAAGAGCTGAGTGACTTCATTTTCTTCATCTGTTAAATAGAGACAGTAGCTCACAGGGTTATGGTAGATACTCAGTGAAGGGGAGCTGTTATTGTTATTAATTTTACTTCTCCGGTTTTTTTTTGGGGGGGGGATGAGACTAATTAGAATCTGATTCATTTTTTACCATAAACTTGGACAAAAATTCTGAAATGTGGTTGATTTGTGTGGTTTCACAAACAACAGGAATATCAGGCAGCAGACACGAGTATGGTCTTGGCAAGTCTGAATAACATATCCCCTAATCTCAGTCCTCGTAGGGCAATTGAGAATTATATTGACCAACGTACTGTTTTGATGCTCACGTGAGTTGATGGTCCTGCGATTGCCTTCCAAATGGAAAAGCATCAGAAGCACTATGCCATTGTTTTTAAGTGTACTAAGGAAGAGGGGGTGAGAATGAGTGTGGTTCCTCAAAACCCAAACCCCCTGTGAGAAACAAAACACCCCCACACCAGCCTTTGTTCACTCCATTCAAAGATTCTCCAGGAAAACTCGAAATTAGATCCACGTTTCCGTCGATCTCTCACTTCGGCAGCAACAGGCACGTCTTAGCTGCAAGACCGTGTTCCGTGGGAAAAATCTCTCCACTTTGGGAAATGACTTTATTGGATTTATTGGCTGAACAGCTCATCTAGACAGTGCCTGGTAAAAGCTCAGCGCTGAACTGGATAAGATTATGGTTCAAATTAATGAACCGAGAAGGAAATAGGAAGGTTGCATATTAAGTGCTTTCCCGTGAAGTTTCTGGAGATCAAAACCGAATGCGGTGAAACTAATGAGTCATGCCAGCCCGCGAGGCTGCAGCTTTGGTAAGGATTTACCTCTTACAAAACATATTCTAATCAAACTTTAGCCCTCAAACACCATCTCATAGAAAAATATTTTTTTTAACATGCAGATTCCACAATACAGGTGGATTAAGAACACAGCAAAAGGGTAGAGAAACAAAGTAAATAGATTTCTTAAGCACAACATTACGGGCTTCACAGTAAGAAAGTGATTACTTCAATAAACTCATCAAGAATCAGAGCTGTTGACAACAGAGGGGTTTCATGAGTTTTCAGAGAATATTGAAAAGCCCCCTCAGTCATCAAGGTATCTCACTTTCATTGCTTCCAATTCAGGATTGTTTCACAGGTAGAGTTACCAGATTAAATGTATGTTGTTCAGTTAAATCTGAATTTGAAATAAAAATGTGTGTTTAGTGTAAATACATCCTAAATAAATGTGTAGGTTATACTTATGGTAAAATACTGTTCATTGTTTATTTGAAATTAAAGTTAACTGGGCAACCTATATGCGATATTTGCTGAATGTGGTATATCATTCTTCATAAGTGGTGTAGTGAGAACAGAAATACTACGGTGAAATAAAAGTAGCAAGCAAAATAGTTTATTTGCTGCTTACATGTTTTACAAAGTGCTTTCCCAAAGTTTCTAGACTCATTTTTAAATTAAAATAATCCCATTTAGGCCAGTGTTTGAAAAATATATTAAAATCGTTGCTACAATGTGTACACATGTGTTTATGTGTGAGAGATAGAAGGGGGGGTTACTGGTGTACAAATAAAAAATTTTGATTATTTACAATAAAAAATTTAAAGTAGCTACATATATTTGGTTATATATATGTACATATGCAGGCATACATATATACATTTATACATAATATATATAGTTATATGTATAATTATACATAGTTATAGTTATATATAGCTTTTTATATATACATATAAATGATAAAGAGAAAGATTGAGAGATAGAGAGAGAAAAGAAATAAATAAATTTTAAGGTGAAGAGAGACAGATGCCTGAGACCTGGGATGAATGAACTTTCTAATTTAGAGTATTGCATTGAGCTCTGGGTTCCCAGGTAATCTAGGTAAAGAGAGGGGTAGGTAAATAAATATGCCATTTATTCTATTGCTTTGTACTTAAAGGACTCCTGCAAGTAAACCTAAAAAGAAAATATTTTATCTATTTTTCTGACCTCCTACTTTTAAAAGACATATGCCTGTTTATAAGGAAATTCAACCTGATTTAGATGCCTTGTTTCTTTGCTTTTCTAACATTCTCTGCTTCCCACAACATAGCTGACCCCAATCATTCTTCACTTCTCCCACATGTGGAGGCTTTTGTCACCTACCTGCTCAGAATAGTCCCTGAAACATGGAGGGAATGCCGCTAATATAATTTGAATGAAAATACCAGATTTGCAGAATCTAGCAATGTTCCTTAGTCAAAGCTCTTGTCATAGGAATATGGGAGCCTAAAATCCCACATGAAGAGACAGAATTCTTTGAATGATGAATTGTAACATATTTCCTATAAAAGGACGTGTTTTTTTAAAATGTATTCAATTATCCATTGACTAGGCCATTACATTGGAGATTCTAAAGACAGGTCCAGATCTGAAGTTTTGCCGCCTTTTATATATTGCTGCGTCATGTAATTCAGGATTCTCACAAGAAATTGTTGTGATCCAGTTTTTTTAATCTTCATAATATTTTGTGTTATTCAAACTGCACTTTAGATTTTGAAGTCAGTTCAATGGTGCAGGACAGGCACTTTTCTCTTAATAAAATAAAATGCAAAATAAATGATTAACATGTATCAGGTATAGAAGGATTGAAACCTTTTCTGAGCACCTCTGTTATTAATCATACATGTTACAGATGCATGTATCTAATGTTCTACAGTAGCTCTCAGTATGGCCAAAATAGTGTAGAAAAGAACTGTCTTGAAAGATTTCCACACGAACCTGCACAGGCCAAATCCAGCCTGTGTTTTTACAAATACATTTTTATTGGAACAGTCACCCCCATACATTTACATATCGTCTATGGCAGCTTTCTTGCAGAGACTCTGTGGCCTCCCAAACCTAAAATATTTATTATTCTGGCTTCTTGCAAAAATATTTTCCGAACTCTGGTGCAGAGTATAGGGTCATAGTTAGAGGAGGTTCTCCAAGCAGGAGTGGGAGTAGGAACACTGATTATCCGGCCATTATCAAAAGAATAATAAGATACAGAGCACAGACTGGACACTACTCCCACAGTTTTGGCCCTTTCGCATCATGGTTTAGAATTAATAACTGTGAATACTTTGGACCAAGAATCCACCGTAGAAAATATGACTCTCCGAGGCTCTCAAAGCCGTGGTTAAGCACATGGACAAGAGGCAGACAGATGGGACTGGAATCTTTGACTCAGTGTATAAATTTGGAAGGTTGATTAACATTTCTGAATGATAATTTCCTCATCTCTAAATTGTGGATAATAATGTAAAGTGACAAAAATTAAAGAAGTAATGCATGAAAAATCTTACTGGCCCCAAGTAAGTGTTGATACATGATAAACATTAAATATGGCAGCTTTTTGAAAACGCTTGGCTCCTCTGGTTCACCATTTACTTGATTCCACATGATTCTTTTTCTTGGCACAACTATTGCTTTGTTCTCCCATCACCAACTACTGGCTTCCTGGTTTCTCTGAACTCAACTGGATCTGTACACATCATCACCTTGCCAGCTCAGATTCAGGGCATATTTTCACTTTTGTCTCCTCCACCCATTTGTTCAAGCCATCTGTCTTTATTTTTTTAAGATACAATACTTAATAAAATTTAGGACAAAGGAAATGTACTCCCGGGAGATGAATGAATATTTTCAAGTCTAATGTTCTGCCTTCAATATCATATAATGTTGAGATAGGATTGTTACAGCTCAAGAGTAAGTTTAATAATCAAAAGGCATCTTTAATTTTATATATCAGATCACTGAAAATGACAAAAGATGTAAAGTATGTCTTAAAGTCTCTAGAAAAAGGATATGATTGGTCTAGCTTATTGTTTCCTATCAAGCCATGTGTTATAGGTCAAGGGCAAATAGAGGTGAGGAATAGAAGACGCTTCTTTTCATCGTAGAGTTGGAAGGGCGTATGCAAGACATATCTATGCATTGTCATTTGTAGAGTTATTTTACAATATATATTACCCTTAACACCTTTTATTCCTTGGTGTTTATTTCACAACAATCCAGTAAGGCGAAGCAAAAAATGTTTTCTTTTGGAAAGTAGATGATGATATTAAGGCTAAGTTGCTCTACTTAATAGAGTTATTAGTGAACTGGGGTCCAGGTAGCAGTTAGGTGGAGCATAACTCAGTCTGTAGCTGGAGATTTTAGCTGGGGATTTTAGTTCAGTTCTAAGAAACTCCAGACTGTGCATCCCAGCAGCCAAAAGTGGTTCCTTTGTTTAAGGACTCCAAATGTGTCCTGGGAGAAAATGAAAGGGGGCCTCATGTATCCAGTTAACAACAATGATTACGTACTGTTGGCTGGTTATCCTGTTAGGCAGTGGAACATATAAGAGTAAGTGAGACTTAGCCCCTACTCTTAAGAATTTCACAGTTAAGAAACATATTATTAAAATACTGTGATATAAATGCCAAAATAAAGGTAATCACAGCACATATTCGGAGCAGAAATTGTGCCTGTTTAAAATAAGTTTAAACCTTTACTTACCCACTTACTGTCCAATAATGTGATCCGGAGCAGTATTAAGTGCAGGGAGGACTTCCTGGAGGAGGGGGCCTCTAAGTTGAAACCAGAGAGATGAGTGAGACAAATAAAGAACCGGTAGCAGTGCTTTCCACCCAGAGGGAGCAACACATAAAAAGTCTAAAAGTCATAGAACTGTACAGCACAAGAGTGACGGGTAATGTACACTATGGACTTAGTTAATAATAGTGCATCAATATTGGTGCAATTGTAATGTCCCTCACTAGTGCAAAATGTTAATAATAGGGGAAGCTGTGGGGGTTTGGGGAGGAAAATATAAGGGGACTCTCTGTACTTGCTGCTCAATTTTTCTGTTAAACCTAAAGCTACTCTAAAATTAGTATTAATTTATTTTAAAATGATAAAATTAGAGATGACATAGTTCAGAGAACACAAAGTAATAATGTGTGATTAGAATGTGTCACATTGATAGAGAGGATGCAGAGAGGGGGGCTTGGGGAGGAACAGCAGCTGGATCAGGAACATCTTGAAAGGACAATCAAATGATTTAGATCTTTATTCTAGGAGACATTACATCATTTCAACAGCGGAAGTAATAAAATCAGATATTTTTGCTTATTTGTTTTTGTTTTTGCTTCTGTTTTTTGAGATCCTTTTAGGAACTCTTGGTAGAATAAATGTAAGGGATTCAAATATGTGACTGGAGCAAATGACTGAACTTTCAAATATTTTTATTTATAAAATGTGATCTGTAACACCTGACTCTCAAGTTGTTGTGGAAATCAAAAACAAACAAAAACATTGAATAAGATAGTTATGAAAGTGTCTGACCCCAAAGAGTCCTCGAGTCTCTCTTCTTCCACACTTTCTTATCAAGGAACATGTCTCATTTATATTCAAGTCCTCATTTTTAAGGACAATAAACAGCTTACAGAGTGGGTTTTTTTAAACTTTTTTCTAGCTTTATTGAGATATAGCTGATGTAGAACACTGTGTAGGTGTGAGGTGCACAACGGGATGAGTTGATAAGCATGTATGTTGCTAATGACCGCTTGTGTGAGTGTCCAGTGTGCATTTGTTGAATAAATGGATGAATGAGTCTGCGAGGTCTCTGGAAGGGACTGACTTTTGCATGAGAAGGCCGTGGTTTTCCCCAGTTTGAATGTCCTTCTCTTGACATTCCAGCTGGGTTTTAAATTCCTCAGATGTTCCCTGATTCACACTGTCATTTCATTAGCACCCTATGCGTGTGTGGGGGGATCTGGCAAAGCTGATTCCTCCAGGCAACTCGTTTGTACTTTTTGTCCTTTGATTGCAATTAATGAGATTAATTGTTTATCTACTTCCCCATTATGCTTTGATGAGGCCCACGCGAGTGCATTTTCCAGGAATATAAGTATTTAGTATTAGTGTGTTGTCTTATTCTGAGAGCAGTGTTATTATACTGCTTCATTAATGCCTGTACATGTGGTTCAATTAAGATTTACAAATTAGGTTTAATTAAGGTTTATAAGCAGTGAGGTGAACTCCTGGCTGCATTCAAACTGCTGATTCCTCTTCTTATTCTTCTTTCTTTTTTTTTTTTTCTTTTTTTCTTATATAGTCTTGTTATTAGAAAAATCAAGTGGGCACTGGATCTGGAAGGGGTCGTCCCTGGGCATCTGATGTCTCTTACTGTCCCCATGGTCCTTCTGCTGGTGAGATCCAGAACACAGGTACCAGGAAACCCATTACGCCTGGATCACAACCCATTTGCATTACCAGGAAGAGTCCAAGGGCAGCAGAATCAAATTACCCACATCACCTGTGTGACATTGCGTTAGCTACTTACCTCTATCGCCCTCAATTTCCTGATCTGAAAACTCAGAGATAATAAAACCTTCCTTGATGTGTTATTACAGAGATTACATAAAGTGATTTTGGTAAAGCATCTGGCATGGGAGTTTAATAAATGATAGCTATCATGAATAAACATGTATAATTAGATATATAAATACAGGAATGAGGCAAACGGAAGCTTGGCCAATCTTTGCCCAGCAACATGATATGGTTGTGATGCTTCAGGGTGTCAACCAGGACTCTCTTCTGCTTAATCTCTCTCTCTCTGTCTCTGAGCCTCTCTGTTTCTCTGTCTCTCTCATCCTGGTTCTCAGTTCTATTCAAATTCAACAGGTGTAAGTACATAATGAATAGCAACAAGGTGTCAGACACTGAACAGAGAGGAGATCAAAGCAAACAAGACAAAAATTACAACTCCCTGTCTAGAAAGAGGATAAGGCCAGGTATGGGAAATAAAAGTCAGTGCAATCTGTGATAGAACTACGGACAGGTTTCAGAGATGGCAGAGAGGAAGGAGGGATCCTGCCACCTGGGTAAGTCAGTGCTCAGTTCACTTGCTGGTTGTTTTGTTTGTTTGTTTGTTTGTTTGTTTTTGGGTTGGGGGGCATGGTGCTGGCTCATACCTTATTCTTTGTCAGGAGAATTCTGGCTTCCAAGCTATCTATGTCTTTATACTAGATTTACAAGTTTTTGCTGTTGTTGTTTTTTGTTTGTTTTATAATTATCAGTCATGACTGTTTCCAGAATTATGCTGCCCTGCCCGGCTCATTTGTTGACCTGACAGGACCTCTCTGGTGTGGTCAATCTATTCTGTCCTGGGATAGGACCACACAGTGGAGAGGAAAGTGGTAGTGAAAGACCCAGGAGAGAGCGATTCTGACAACACCGCCTGCCTAACTGTGGTGGCAGTGCTCTCAAAGCAACAAAGCAGCTCCAAACTGTTCCCAAACTCTATAAGCAGAGACAGAGGATGAGGACACTAAGAGTGTAGAGACCCATGACCATTTGTCTTTGCACACTTGGTCACACAATATCGTTTGAGATCATTGGATTGTTATTTGAGGGATAACAAAATTAAAATACTAATCCTATATTAGATATATTTAATTAAACTTTACTGTGCTAGGTGCTTAAATGAAAATTATTGAATTTAACTCTTCACAACCAGATGTTAAAGTGATGTTATTAACTCCTTTTTATCAATACTGTTCAAAGAAATTATATGCATTTAATTTGATAGGAAGAGGTAAAACCAAGATTCCTTGTTATGTCTATCCAATTGTGTGCTCTTCTGACTAATTTCTGCTTACAGAATAGTCTATACAATATAAGATAATGACTCCAAGGACCTGGCAGGGATCTCAGATCTCGACTTATTTATATCACACTGTAATATTAATTAAGCATGTCTCTAAAGAGTCCCCCTTTGTGTGTAGAGTTACATAAAGGAATTATACCCCTTTTTTTGTTTAAATACCTTAGGGGAATTTGGCTGACACTTGGACTGTCTCTCAAATTATACCAAAGACTTACCTAGTCATGAATTTCTCAGTAAGAAAGAAAAGTGATGTTGATATGAAATTGTACTCAATGGCAAGTAGAACAGCATCAAGAAGGAAACTTTTTTGAAGGCGAAAAAGGTGGCTTTGTCTAACGCACAAGCTAGTAGACTAGGAAACTAAGGACCTAACCCAAGACTTAGTTATGGCCTTCTCTGAATCTGTATTTCCCTATCTTAAAAAAAAATTAAAAAAAAAAAAGTAGAGGCATCCCTGTCTGCCCTGCCTTCCCCTAAGAATCATTAACAAAATCCAGAGAGATGGTGGCTATAGCATTATAAAGGATGGGGAAATGCTTGGTAAATGGTATATGGCTGTATAAACATAAGGGGTTATTATTATGTAGATTATCATTGATGACAGCACCAACAAATGTGCTAATTATACTCATAAAATGAAGATATAAATGCTTTACTCTGGACTTTCCAGAGAGGCTTATTCTTCTCCTAAAAAGAGAGATTATAAGCACAAAATATTCCTTTTTATTAGCACTCACTGCAATAACTGTTCCATGTAATATTAATAACAATAATAAAATGTAAGCCGCTTCTACATTATTTTCAGGGAGAAAAAAACACAAGAGCTAAAAAGTTGAGTGAGCAGGAACTTGTCTCTTTTAATGATATCTGTAAAAAGGCCATGAATGTGCTAATACATCTGCGTTTCTCTCCAACACCCTCTATTTTGCATTTACCCTAATTCACGTTTGCCTCCCATTCTCGTGTGGCATCATTTGTGACCTCAGTGGATGCATTAATAAAAATGACCATGACAAGCCCTATAGCTGATTTTGCCTATTGTCTAACGGACACATCTTCCCCAAACTGTCCCAGACCTGTCCAGTGGCATTTATCAGTACATTTGGCCAGAATCCTGGGATAAATTCTGATTGCATATGACAAGGTTCACTTCAAGGGCTCTTGTTTAATTTGGGTCACGCGTACATGGTGATGCTGCTACCCAGAAAAACTGTGACAACTTAGTTTTTCTACATCATTTGGCACAAGCTGTGCTTGTACAGCTGGGTAAAGTTTGACTCAAGAAAAACATATCTGCCTTGATTTTCTATGACTGGTTCTGAGGGACGCTTGGGCATTATACCTTTCAGTCTACCTCAGTGAGAGTCTAAAATGGGCCATGGGTTAGTCTAGGTCTTATCAAGGCTATAGGAAGAAATATCTTGGATTCTCACCAAATAACTTCTAATTTATCTGAGTGATAGTTGTTGTAACACATTACTACAAAATGAGTTCCTGAAAGCAATGTGACTTTATTATTTTACAGTTCCTGTGATCAGTCTGAAATGGGTTTCACTGGGCTAATATCAAGGTATCAACAGAGCTGTGTTCCCTTTGCAGCCTCTAGGGGAGAATCTTTTCCCTTATCTTTCCCAGCTCTTGGAAGTTGCCTCGGCTCCTTGGCTCTTGGCCCCTTCCGCCATCTTCAGAGCCAGTGGTGCAGCATCTCCAGATCTCTCTCTGACTCCTCCTCTGGCTGTCCTGCAGCCCTCCCCCACTCATAGGGACCTTCGTGATGACATTGAGTCTACATAGATAATCCAGCGTAATCTCCCCATCTGAAAGCCAGTTGATCAGTGACGTTAGCTCCATCTATGATCACAACCTGACATATTCCTAAATCCCTGGGATTAGGACATGGTTATGTTCTGCCTTACCACTATGAGATCATCTAAATTATGAAGCAACTAGTACATATCACTAGGAATTCTAGGATGATATTCAATATTGTGTGATTCATGCCATTTATGTAAAGGGAAAGTCACAAAGTGCAACCCAGAAGGGAAAAAAAGAAGGCTTACAATGGTCACAAAAGGATTAGAACATTTATATTGAAAAAGGAAGAAGAAAAACATCGAATCCGGTTAACTTTCTTGGGGACTCATTCTTGTTCACTGCATCAGCCAGAGGAAAGAGAGAGACCGTGGAGGGGGCACCCTCACTGTTGAAATCCTCGGCCCCTAAACAGCACATGTAATTTCTGCTCATACTCCAGTGAATTGGGTACAAGGCTACACAAAATTGCATGGAAGGATGCGGAATGAAGTCTAGCCAGACTTTGCCATGATACCATGATGGAGAAAGAAGGGATGGGTTTTGGTAAAGGGCTAGAATCTCCATCACAGATTGGAGAGCTTGAACACTATGGTTCTATTTTGAGCATCCGCACCCTCTCTCTGATTTCTGAACTGGTTTCCCCTATTACTTGTGTGTGCAGTTTAACAAGTGTGCATTCTTTCTACTCTTGCTTATGTAAAGCCCACTGATATCAAACGGTGTTCTTGGACCCAGGATCATGGAGCACACCAATCTTATCACGGTAGACACTTAGAGGAGAGAGCAGGGGTAATGTTAAGGAAATCATACATGGAAAAAAATTCATGATTTAAACTACAAGTAACAATGGAGAGAGAAAAGGCACTGGAATCTGGTTAAGCACCACCTTGTCATTTTCTAGAAAAAAAAATAGAAAACTTAAATAAGTTCAGTATCTGTCATTGTCCTCCCCTGTGAAACAAGCATAATCACACCTTCTCTGAGGGATATTTTGGATGGATTATGATAGGGTGGTATATAAAAATGTTTAATCCTTTGCTTAGCACATGGTAAGTTTTAAATAAGAGATGCTATTAACACTCAATATTTATATTGTCTGGTTAAAATGGTAATCCATTCCTTATATCCTCCCATTTAAAGGAAAGGAAATTAAATTTGAAAGATTAACAAGATCTGGCTACATTTTTTTTTTCCTCTTGAGTTAAACCGTGAGTTTTATCTGCAACTTTGCTGCTTATATTTCTGAATGGATTTTTGTCACTTGGACTATGAGAAAACAAATCAATGCAGCATCAATAATTAAGCAGAGAGTATTAGTTTCGCAACCATCTTCTTAGCAAAGTAGGAGATTGAGAAATAGCTCCTAACACAATCCTTTTAGCAGTGGACATGAAAACATAAATTTCTACATACATACGCCATAGATTATAAATAAACCTCTTCCTAATGTATAAATTATATCAGTATTATACTGTTTTATTTCTTCAGAAACAAATGGAATCACCTTTATAAAAGAATCTCGAATGAAGCTGAATTTAATTTGCAGCTCATAGAATCATAGACACTAAGGTTTGGGCAGGATTAAATCTATACTTTCACAAACTATCACCTGGTGTACAAATATTTTGTTACATGCCTGCCAGGTGGGTGTCTTTTCTCCTCCCTATTACTGTCAGGAAATTTGCTATTTCACAGGAGGTGGTTTTATCTATGGACAGCTCTGGGCAGCATCAGTCTATTACTTAATCAATTAATGAATTCAAAATGCATGTCTTTGCATATCAGGCTAGGTGTTGGTTACAAACACACAGATAATAACAGTCTCCGTATTCCGAGTTCCTTCTATAAGTCAGGCCCTGTATGTCATCTCTTTTAATCTTTCCAAGAAACCTGTAATTCAACTTTATTGTTAGTTCTATACGAGAAAACTGATGTTTAAAAAGATAATTTGCTTATACTCATACAGCTACCTGGCTTCAGGCATGAGGACAGCATCTTAACTGCCATCTTCTACTAACTCCTAAAATGCATAACAATTCCAGTTCTTAAAAATTCTAGACTCAAGAGTAAGACATGAAAATAAATGAATTAAGATACAAGCTAAGAAGAGTCAAAACAGACATATACACATAGTATTATGGGAGTACAGGAGAACACACTATTATAATTTATTTCTCTTTGTTTTTCAGCTCTATCTCCTTGAAAAAATAAGAATTAAAATCAATTACTTGGCCAGATAAAATGTCATATGCTCTTTAAGGACAAACATACATCTTGTTGGACTTTTGAATTTTAGGTACTAACATGGTGATGATATCAAAACTGATATTCAATCAGTTAGAGGTGATATACATATAAAGTCTTCTCATCATTACTTTACACATCATTACTTTACACCTGGCCTGGTTCTAGTACCTCCCTTTAGGATTCTTTCTTCAATTTTAGTTTCTTCATTAATTCCTTTCTCACATACTGACCTAAATAAAATAATTACAGAAAGCCTACTGGTCAACTGGAGGCCATGATAATGAAAATTAGTGAAAGCTGCCTTGATAATCTCTGCAATAGAATAGCCTTTTGATTAACGGCATGGACTCTGGAGTGAAATAGATCGGGTGCCATCACTCATTACCTGTGACCTGGAGCAAGGAACTTAGCCTCCTTAATCCTCTTTGTGTACTCATTGGTGAAATGAGCATTTTATCTTCCCTCAAATGTTTATTATGAGAATTACACAAAGCAATCTATGTAAAGTGTTTAACAACGAAGTACCTGACACAGAATTATTTAATGACTGGGGACTATTTGCCATCTTTTGTGTAACTATGATTACTATTTCAGAAGTGCACAGTAAAGGCTGTACCCTTCCCTGCAGCCAAACCTATCTTGCCTATAGGAGTACAAGTAATCCTTCACGGGTGTAAGATATTTGATTATTTACAGATGCTTTTCCATTAATGATCTCATTTAATCTACACACTAACATAGGAGAGAGGGCATATCGTTCTCATTTTGATGATGAAAATTGAGACTGAAGAAAATGAAAAGGCTTTCCTTGGATTTTCTTGTAATTTTCCAAGGGTTAATGTGACATAAAATGGAAGCACTAAATAATATTAATGGAGTCTTCTTGAACTACAAAACTTTCTTTACTTTGCATGCTTAAAATTTTTTAAACAATAAATTTTACTATCACCAATTTATTGAGATTGATTTTATTAATTAATATTTCAGAGCATTGGCTTCATTTAATAAGACAAAGTCAGCCCCACTGCATTTCAGTGTTAGCTATAATTAACGATGATATTATGAAAATTAATGCTTTTCCATTATCCATTATGACATCATCAGTTCTAACGATCTGTTTATTGCTTCTACTGACGATGGCAGTTAAAAGGAGCCACATTTTAAAGAGGAGGGAAATGCCTGAATCATTTTCAAACCAGTAAAATCCTTTCCATTTAGAGAATATTTGATTCTGCAATCATGCAGCAAACATGGTGTAAAAAATAACCAGTAATCCAAAATCCCAAGGCATACTCAGGCAACTAATATGAAAGAATCAATCATTACAATAAAGCAAAATTGGCTAAGTATATCTTCCCAAAGGGTTCTTCCATTGTTCTTCATTTGAGACATAATTTCTAACACTTAAAGGTCTCTTCTAAGAAACTTAAAATGGGAAATTGGGAAAGAAAAAAAAAAAGGAGTTAGTAGAGATGACTGGTTTTGTATATGTTAATTATTTAATGCCCATTAAACCCACAAAAAATAAATGCAACACCCTCATTGACTATACCCAAAACCAGAAATCCAGACATGAAAGTTATACAGCTAACGAGAGGAGAGGCTGAACCTCTTAAAGGTAAACATTGCCGGAATATTAATAATTCATGCCTTGTCAGCAACAGCTTAATAGAAACCTCTCCTGAGGAGGGTGGGTAGAAGTATTGCCCAATTTTGCCTGTGGCTTAGATAAGAGAATTGGGTGATTTTTATTTATAGGAGTATTGATTTAAAAATATTTTATGTAAATAATTGATGGATAAGACAATGATTAATTTGCCAACAAATCAGATGAAATCAGAATGTTAGAACTGGAGAGTGTCTTGTAAACCTTCATTCTTCACAGAGAGAAAACTGAACACATGAATATTTCAGGGACACACCGTGCAGGCTGTGAGTCAGGACTAACTAACACTTAGATGTCCCTGACTCAGATCACTGCCACATCTTTCCATCACCTCTCCTGGGCACAAAGATGCATGTTCATTGGGAAGTCAACGAAACAAACAGAATGGGTCAGGCAAAGGCTTTGTCTTCCTTGCAGAGAGAAACACAATGAGAATGGTATTAATTTTATTTTTCCTATAGGAAGATTATGGTCTTTGCCTCTTTCACTGCATGGACTCCAGGGTCGATATGTTTCATCTGCTTTTCTTGTCCTGTGTTCCATCCCAACTCACTACTTTTAGTGAGTCACCTTCAAGGGTGAAATTTCAACCCCACACGGCCTCTCAGATAAAAGATATCTGTGCTCCAATCACAGCTATTGATCCTCCGGGCTCTCCTGTTAAAATGTGAAAACATACCATCAAGTCTCTAAAATAGAGGACTGACAAGGACCTGCTGTACAGCACAGGGAGCTCTGCTCAGTACGCTGGAATAACCTAAATGGGAGAAGAATTTGAAAAAGAATAGATACATGTATATGTATAACTGAATCACTTTACTGTACACCTGAAACTAAAACCATATTGTTTGTCAATTACACTCCAATATAAAATAAAAATTAAAAAAAATTGAATCACTATGCTGTTCACCTGAAACTACTCTAATATTGTAAACTGACTAATCCAATAAAAAAAGACATTTAAAAAAGTCTGTTGGAAAGCAGAAAGTATTAAAACATCCAAGACTTCTGTCCCGCCTAAAATAATTTCCAGGAGAGGGGAAAAGCCCTTTGTTTAATCAGGGCTATATTTTACTGACCATTGGTACAGTCATCTAAAAAATCTATTACCTCAAATTCTCAATGACAAAATTTTCAGTTTTCTAAAAGACCTCATGCATAACAAATGTAATAGGACTAAAGACATCACTTTAGCTAGCTAAACTAAATATAACCCAGGGGTCTGAGCCATGGATGGAATTTAAAGTGACACAGTTCCAATTAACCAGTGAATCATGGAGGAGGATTTGTGAGCAAAAATGTTTAGAGCGATAATTCTCTGCTCTACCCAGTTACCCAGGGCATTCTGTGCTCTGCAAGGGCAGAACTTTGTCTGTCTTACTTTAATCATCACGCTTTCTACTAGACAGTGTCAGACATACAGTAAACAGCTCATAAAACTTGCTAAATAAATCAGAATTTTATAGAGTCTTAAAAATACAGATGCAAGGCACCCACCCAAGACCTACCAGAAGAGAATATCCTTGGTAATGTGCTCATTTTGCATTAGTTCTGTAGATAATATAGTATTCAACCAGTGCCAAGAACCATAATTTTAAGGACCTACCACCCTGAACAGACCAATTTTTTACCCCTGATTTTAGAAGCCAAATAAATGGTCTACAACTTGAATCATAAACGTCAGTATTCTAGAGGGAAGGGCAAGGAAGATGATTGGTCAGCTTTTCTCCCTTTCCACAATCCTTTCACCTGGGAAGTAGCACAGAAACATGTTAACCAGATGTCCTATTCATTCAAGCCAACATGGAATCTGCATACCTGATCCTCAGCCACTTCCAAGTCGTAATGAACAGCAATGACACTTCTATGTAGCGGCTATCTAGGACTTTATATTTCACAAACATTTTCGTGAACTGTGCTTTGACTTTTTAACCCTAGCGATAATTACAGTTAGGTATTGTTATTACCCCAAACTGGGAGGGAAAAATCTGACATTGCTGGATGATTCAGAACTATTTGGTAACAAGTGACATAATGACGACTCAAACGTGTGGAAGCAAGAAGAGCAGGAAAGTGGCGAGGAGGCAAAGTCCCACAGGCTCCCTCCTCCCACCTGCTAATCCCCCCTGAGACAGGCCCATTTGAAGGAACCTCCTGGAAGCCAACTGGGAGGGAGGCCCAGGTGATAGAGCGCAGAGGATTCCCCAGGCAGATAAGGGCAAAATACACACTGGGGAGGGAGGGATAAATGGGGATCAACCAGCATACGTGTGCTTTCAGGATATTAGGAAAGGCATCCGTGGAGAAACAGAAGTTGCTTTTATACCTGGGTTTGACCAGCAGGTCACAGTGGGCCTCAAAGTTGCTTTAAGTGGCCTGTAGCTTGTTTATATGAAACACGAGGCTTAAAATAATTTGAATTTTAAAGAAATTCCTACAAGATTGTTTTGCAGTCAAGCTACAGATCAAATCCTATAACCGAATGATCTCAGTTGTCTGCTGCATTTCTCTTTTCAAGTTTTTTATTTTATCCTTTACCATTGACAAGTTATATACAAGAATTAAGTTTAACACCATTTCAAATATCTTTTTTGAAATTAGATAAATATATGGTTATTCAATATTCACTTTTCTTCCACCAATATTTATTGAACACTAACTATATGCCAGGCACTGTTCTTATTTCTTAGGGTTACAACATTAAGCATATCAGACAAAAACACCTGTTGTCAAGGATGTGTATGGAAGCAGGCGAAGATAGATTCTAAGCAAACGGTGATGTATTATGCCCAGCGTGTCAGCTAGTGGTAAGCACTGGGGAGGAAAGAGCAGATAAGGGTATAGGAGGAAATACAAGGCAATGTCTCGACTCCCCTGGGCTGGCTTGAGGAAGTGAGCAGTGTATATACCTGGAGGAGGAGGGTGTCACGCAGAGGGAAGAGGAAGTGAAAAAAAAAAAAAAAATCCTGCAGAGAAGGTGTGCCTGGAAGCTTCAAGAAACAATACAAAAAGGCCGGTGTAGCTGGAGCCAAGTAAGGTGAGGCGATCACTGGGAACCTGAGGCATGGGCCATAACGGGAGATTGCAAAGGTTATTATGGGGCCTTGGAGACGTTGATCTGGGTGGGAACGCTTTTCGGGACTTGAGTGATGCAGTTACATGATCTGACTTACACTTTAAAAAGATCCCTCTGGTTGTGCTTTAATTTCTTCCTGGACTGGCTAAAAAAGTAGCAATGATTTTGTCTTCTTTTTTTTAATCTGGGACACTTCCCATCTCCTAACTGGCTAAGTTTGCTTTCCTTTGAGCCTAATCCATTTCTAATTTTGTTATATGGTGATTACATGGGCTGTGTGAGAAAAATGAAGCAGACAATTCCTGTCACGTAATTATATTTTAAAAGCCAAGTAATAGCAGCTACTTTTATTAGCATTAACAATTAGCAGACCTCTTAGCTTTGGCTGTGATAAAGAAATCCCTTGTAATGATTTTGTAGTAGCAGTTTTACATACCTGTCATATTAACACGAATAATAGAATTAATGTCAAGGGGAGTTGATGCAGGCCTTCTTGATTACAAAATACACAGGAGAGGAAAAAAATAACTTGGCAGATAATCATGAAAATGCCACCCGGGTCCTTGGTTTCTTTATTTTCCCAATAATTTTCTTGATTGATTTGTGGGAAGACATTCTGGAATCTTTTTGAAACATTGAAAATGTTGAAGTATGTGGGCCGAGCGATGGGATTCAGAATGTCCTGCTTGAGCAGTGGAGGAGCTGAGGGTGTGGGGCGTGGAGACTAATATCACCCTGTTTGGTCCTGAGGGATGGCTGGTTAGCCAAAGACGGGTAAGATTCCTCAGAGGAGGAACAACCTAAGACAGGCATAGCCGCAGAGGGGCCAACAGGGGTGGTGCATAGAGCCTTCCTTATATCACCGTGTTTGGCCCTGGAGGATGACTGGTTAGCCAGAGACGGGTAAGATTCCTCAAGGGAGGAACAACCTAAGACAGGCACAGTCACAGAGGGGCCAACACGGGTGGGGCACAGACCCTTAATCCTTTTGAGAGAGGTCTCCTGCCCACAGGGCTGCTTTGCTCTCCACGCCCAGCTCAAATCAGGACCCAGGAGGCAAACAAAGATCATTGCCCCCAGTCATGTGAGGCCTTTGATTGTTTATGGGATTAATCTGGGAGTGTTAGACCCTTAGGCTATGCCGAGAACTCAATAAAAGCAACGTGGGATCAATCAGTGGGGCTCTTGATCCTAGAGGTCTTGAGTCCCCCGGTCCCATCTTTCTCTTCAGTCTGCGTCTGTGTCTTCTTCAAGCTTGCGGCACCCGTCACTCACCTCGAGTCGCCGAGTTGATCCCGGCATTGATTGAAAACACATTCTGGAGGATGTGTCATGTCTTGTGCTTTAGAACCACGTTGTCTTAAAAGTCAAAAAGGATCTTACAAATTATCTCAGCTGCTAAAAATCCAGCAGCCTCATGGGCTAAGCAGATAATAGAAATGAGTGGAAATGTTGGAAAGGGGACGTGGTAGCCTGGAAGACGCAAGCCAGGTCAAAAGAAAACAGTTGCTCACACCCATGATGAGAGTTTCCATGAATGAACCTGGGTCCCCTATTCCCAGACCCCCTAACGTGTCAAGATACCTTTTTAAAAAATAACATTAATAAATATCTTACTTTGACAATATTCAATATTTGAATGCTGACACACACACACACACACACACACACACTTTGACACAAGCTGTGTTGACAGGACTAAATACGACACAGACGTAGTAAAGAGTATTTTGGTCCCGGGCTACCAGTTTGCAACTGGTTTAGTCCAGTTGAGAGTAACTAAGTTCTAAAGAAAGGAGATAACGATCACTTAGTCCACAGCATTCCAACAAGTTAGTGGCAAAGGTAATTAGATTTGGGGCGGAGGTGTCTCTCTTAACTCTCAGTGTAGGACAATGTTCTATGATAGTAAAATTATTCCAATATTACTCCGATGTTCAAGAAATTTTATTGAATTATGCTAGCTCAACTTTTTTTTTTTTCCAGTTTCAATGATTGAGTCCAACAGAATTCAAGCATCTTTCCCAAGGATGCACAGACAAGAAGAAGCAGAGGTAAGTCTAGAAGGTGGCCTGGTATTCTTCCTTCTTCCTAAGTGTATGTGTTATACATGAAGAAATATGACATTTAATTATCAATAGGCCTTGGACTGTACTTTAAGTTCTTCTCACACTGTAGCTCAGGTCCTGAGGCCAGGAGCCATGTGCCATGTCCACAGACACGTAAAGTCTTTGACCAGATGTACCTGTGCACCCACAGAGGAGGCCCTGGATTTGCTTGGGCTTTCTTGCTCCTAAAGGGTTAGTGACTTCATATCAGCAAATAACAGCTCACTCTACTCTGAGCCTTTACCTGCCCGCAATTAACTCTAACACTCACTCGAGTTCATTTTTAAAGCTTAGGGCCAGACAGTTCCATACTGCAGCAAACCCCTCTCATCCCTGCAGTGAACTTCATAAGACATGTTCATGGACTGGTGAAAATGAAAACATTAGTAGACCTTAAAATGTATGAAAGGAAGCCATATGAGATGGAAATATGTTTTTTTTTCTTAAAGGCAAATTATGAAATGTCTTCATAGCCAAGGTAGCAAGTGGGAAGCAAATATCTTATGAGTCACATTACAGATGGCCAGGCCCCTCTTAAGAGGATGGATCCAGGAGAGACACAAGGGATGAAACAGAAGAGGATTGGATGGAGGACAAGACAACCACTAGGTGATAACTGCAAAATAACAGAGTGACCAGAACTAGGGTAGCAGCAACGGGACAGAAAGGATGGGATTGGCTGCCACTCCCTGACTGTTCCTACCCCTCTTGCCTCACCTGAAATCCCTTTCCAACACAGCCATTCTGCATTCAACACTTCTGTGCTGCTTGGATCACATCTTGGCTCTGATTTCCTCTGTACCTGTTTGTGACATGCACTTAACCTGCCCCTGTTCCAACGCTGTCTTGTAATGTGTCCCTTGTTTTTTCCTGGATTGACGCATGTCCCTGGGGCAAACAGCCTGGCAGCCCAGGGAGCCCAGGCCGCCTGCAGAAAAGGATGCTGATTCAATCTGACACCAACGCACAGCTGGAAAACAGACTCCATCTCAGATGGACTTGAATAAGTTAGGTAGCTATCTCCCTAAATCAAGGTGACAACACCAGGAGATTATGACTCGTTTTGGAGATATTCCCACATTGGATAAATCAACTTGGCAATTTCAACATGTTTTAGAGAAAGACAACTTGCAGTCTCCACAAAGTGAGACTTGGGTCCTCAACACTGTGTCAGAACA
Source organism: Hippopotamus amphibius kiboko (assembly GCF_030028045.1). Lineage (NCBI taxonomy): Eukaryota > Metazoa > Chordata > Mammalia > Artiodactyla > Hippopotamidae > Hippopotamus > Hippopotamus amphibius. The sequence continues at coordinate 169,441,305 of NC_080190.1, forward strand.
CCCTCTGTCTCCATCTTCATTTTCTTTTAACAGCCATTACTTTTTCACTCTCTGCACACACCCATCTCCGTGCTTGACAGAGTAAAAGAAAAACAAACAAACAAACAAACAAAAAAAACCACATGATCTTTAGAGACATACAGACCTGGAATGGATTCCCAGCTTAACCACCGGCTACATGACCTTGAACAATATTATCGAACTTTATAAAATATAGAAAGTGGTAGATGCAATGCACATGCTGCTTTGGTGAACATGGGAGCCCACGTCTGCAGGGTGTCTAGCACACTGCAATCACTTAATTGAATTACATATTATGTTTAATCATATTTTCCTGCTTCTTCCCTGCTCTCTCTCTTCCCCTTTTTATCTCCTTTCTCTCTGCATCTCCATCTGGTTTACATCTGTCTCTTCATTACGGCACTGTCTCACACAGAACTTTTCCTCTCTGTTTCCGGTCCTCTCACTCGTGTGATAGCTCTTTCCCCAAGGGCACTCCTGGTGCTCACCCTGTCCCTCCTGCCTGCCTCAATTCTTCTCCTTTTCTCTTTCCTATTTCTAACTGCCTTCCTCTACACCACCCTTTGCCCTCACATCACCCTGTGTCCTGCCTTCTGTCTCCATTTGTCAGTTTCTCTTTCTCACCCTTGGTCTTCTGACTCTGCGTGGCCCTTCTCTGTCTTCGCCTGTCTTTGCCTCTTTCCTTGGACATCCCTTTGTCCCTTCATGTCTGACCTTTACTGTCTCCATCCTGTTCTCTCCTGTTAACTTGGTTGTTACCGCTTTTCATGGTTTGCCTCTCTCCTTCTATTTTTCATTGTCTTCCTTAATTCTCTTCCCTTCAAACTCAACCCCTCCCCTTAAACTATGGTCGTATTCTCAATTTACTCAATGAAATGGGGGTTGTGTTGTTTGGGGAATGACACATGATGCTTTCTTTGGCCTTTTTTTTTTAAATTGAAGTATAGTTGATTTAAAATGTGTTAATTTCTGCTGTATATCAGTGATTCAGTTCTACATATACAGACATTCTTTTTTATATTCTTTTCCATCATGGTTTATCTCAGGATACTGAGTACAGTTCCCTGTGCTGTACAGTAGGACATTGCTGTTTATCCATCTTTGGCTTGTTTTGACCTTGACCTCCCCTTGGATGATCTACAAGCTGCTGTTCCATTTGCAGGCGTCAGGTCTCTGTTGGTGTGGTACCTGTGCTCCCCAACACTGCCTCTCAGTGTGATTTCATATTTCACACACTATGAATATCATGCCCAGAAGCTCACAATCTTTCACTGCAGTGTAGCCTGTGACACAAATAGAATTTGTTACAAAAGAAAACAAACTCCAAAAATAGGTCACTATGAATTAATAACCAAAGGTCAAAGATCGTGTGGGGAAAAGATGAAAACTTGTAGGTTTGGAAATAACATTATGTTGTACTATTATTTTGTACCTTCTGATGGAGGTCACGCATTTAATGCAATTTCAACCACGTTTTGTAAATGAAAAGACTGACTCAGAGAGAAATGCCTTGTCCTGAATTTCACTCAGTGCTGGTACATGCATGAGTGGGAATTCAAATCCATGTCTTTATACCTCCGTTTCTGAGTAGGATGGACCAGTGGTAACAGGCCATCACTCACAGCACAAGAAAGAGGAATTAATACATAGAAATACAGATAAATTATAAAATTCAGATGTTCACAACCATTGGATACTTGTGGAAACTGAACTCTATGAACTAAAATTCCAGAGCGGGAAAAGCCCCTCCTAGATGAGCTGAGACCTCCTGCTGTGTTCTTTCCTGGGGTCCTGCTCTCAGTCTGACTATGCCCTTGTCTGAGGTAGAGGATCTGTATGGGAAGATCGACCAGTGGGGATTCTGATGGCTACATGCACTTCCATGGCTGGTCGGAACCAAAGGACCTCCAGGAAATGCTGCAGCTGCATAGCAGACTGGGGGCTGGGCTGGGAAGGTAGCGTGAAATCACAGGTGACCTTGAACGAAGTCCTGCTCATGGGAGGTACCTGCTGCCAATGAGCAGGTGCAGATCCTACCCTCAAGGACTTCGTCAGAATTTGAACCTGCATGGGGCAGAGGAATAAGAAGATAATTTCAAATTCTCTATAGTGCATCATTTTCAGGACTTAAGACAGAAGCAGATCAAGCTCTCAAACAAAAGCCTGCAATGTGGTACTTGAAGAGGGGGCTGGGCTAAGAGAGGGACACACTCGGGAACGTTGAGACCACCTAAAGCTGTGATTCCATCTGAACCAACTCATTCCATCTCCTTAGTCTCTCTGGGAAAAAGAAGAAAGTGTGACTCTTCTCAGAAGGAAATATAACATTATCTTCACCCTGAATCTTTCTCCTGTACACAATACTAGGCTGTATATCAATTAAATTTTTACATATATGAACATTAAAAAATATTAAATTTTTATATACACACATGTGGAAGCAGGAAAATGTTACTGAAAATCAAGGAAAAAAGATAAAGACAGTAAGATGGATTTACTTATTATCTACTCAGTAGCAGAAAAAGGAGTTTAAAACAACTATTAAAAATGAGACAACACAAAGCCTCAGATTTACATAATCTCTTTGAGGAGTTCCTTAGTAACTGATAGGTCCTGTTTTGAAGAAATATATATATGTACAAAATTCAGCCACTCCTCTAGTTTCACTTCACTTTTTCTTCCTGCTAAATCCAAGCAAAATTAAATGAGATAATTTTTCAGGTTTTTTTTATTGAAGTATAATTGACATACAACTTTCCTTTAGTGTCAGGTGTACAACATAATGATTTAACATTAAAGTAATATTTAGAGCAGTTAAAAAACAGGAAAAAATAATATTTTAAAAGAAAATTAAAATAGATATTCTAGATCCCCAAATTAAAATACCTAAAATTAATCACTCATTGAAGGATAAGGTGAAGATCAATCGAAAAGATCCAAACCAAATCATAGAAAGAAAAAAAAAATAGGAAGAACAAAGCAGAACGTAAGAGATGCATGGGACATAGTCGGATGCTCTAATGTTTCTGAAGGACGTGGGTTAGAAACAGAATGTGAAGAGATAATGTCAGAGATGTTCCAAAAGTGATAAACAATATCAACCCACAAATTCAAGAAGCTTAATAAACTCCATGCTCAAGAAATACAAAGAAAAGCCTCCTCAGAGCACATCCCAGTCAAACTGCACAAATTAAAGATAATGAGAAAAAAATCATTGAATCAGCTGGAGGAAAAACACATTACCTTTATTAAGACAACAATAGTGCTGATGGTTTACCTTGCAACAATAATAACAGCAGAGACCGAAGCCAGAAAAGAATAGAATGATGTCTTTAAAAGTGAAGAAAAAATACTCATGAATTCTAAACACAGACGTATTTAAGTGATTATGTTTGCAAAGGTTGTGAGCTGAAATTTTTATTTTTTTTGAAGGATATCCAAAAGAAGAGTGTTCGTACGTTTTATAAGAGAACCCCTGGGTTTGTGTTCAAGAAGAAAGTACAGACTTCTCTCTTTCATCTAAACCCCTTCTTACAGTCTTTTCTAAGAAAAAATAAATACAAGCGTGGTCTTTCAGATTAAAGATACTGATTTGGCCATATTTAAAGTCACTGAGGTTTCATTTCAGTAATTGAAAAGGAGACGCATACATGTGAGTCTTTCTCTTCTTTCTTTTCCAATATTATTTTCTTTCCCTCACCCAAGCTTTACAAAATACTCAACTGGCCAGAAGGTAGGTTGTAGTACCAAAACCTACCTTCTGGCCAGTTGAGTGTATGTTGCATCCCTCCTGCTTTTTTGTTTCTTTGATGTTGTCACATAGAGTACAGAAAGTTCCCAAAATATTGCTTTGGTTTTGTTGAACTTAAGATGTGCGTTCCTAGACCCCTTGAAAGACATTTTCAAAAACAAAGAAAATACAAGGAAGAACAAGGTTGGGAGAGGGGGCAGTGTTGCAATCACATGTCAAAAGACCTAGAATTTTGCCTGTTTTTTTCCTCTCCTTTGTAAGAAGCCTCCTTAATATTAGAATTAAGCCATCAATGTCAACTTTAAAGAAATTGGCCAGCAGAGCACAGAGCTGAGAACAGGAGAACTGGGCCTTACAGTTTTCTGAATTCTGTTAGTCGCTCTAGCGAATTAATGGAACCCGAGATTACCAGTTTATTAAGAAGGATATTAAAAGATATGCATGAACAGCCAGATAAAGATACAGAACGTGAGTGAGGTGCTGAACCAGGGTGCTTCTGTCCTTGCAGAGTGTGGGGCCCAGCACGGTGGCATGTGGAAACCTTCTGGTTCACCAGCCTGGAATCTTTCATAACCCAGTCCTCTGGGTTTTTTTATGGAGGCTTCATTACAGAGGCATGATTGGCTAAAGCATCATTGGCCACTGCTGACTCTACTCATCTCCAGCCCCTTTCCCATTTTGGGAGGTCAGGGGGTGAGACTAAAAGTTCCAAACCTCTTATCACAGGGTTGACTCCACTGGCAACCAGCCCCCATCCTTAGGTGAGTCCAAAAGTCACCTCATTAACATAACAGGAGACATCTTTACTACTCTCAGCACTTAGGAAATTCCAAGGGTATTAGGAGCTTTGTTCTAGAAACAAGGATACAGACCACATACCTATTTCTTACTGTAAATCACCAAAATACAATGCCTTACTCTCTAAATGATGAGCAAAGTCAAGAAGATGCAAATATTCACTAAAGGAGTGGAGATCTCGAATCCTCAGGACAGAGGGGCAGCGATAAGTTGAGTGTCTGTGAGTATATGAAGAGGTCAGCGAAGGTCAGGGAGAATCTCAGAAGGAAGGGCTTTGCTGGTGATGACCTGCCATCCACTCAACATAGTCACAGCCACCAGCCTGGGTGACAGCCAGATGTAGACTCACAAAGGCTGAAACAGACACAATCAGTTAAAAACCCATAGCTTTCAGCTCATGTTTCACCATCAAGCCTGAATCAAGGGGGACCATCTGAACCATGTATGAACCAAGGGGATTTATTTGGCCTGCACTAGAAATAGACCAAGATCTTTACTTCCATTTCCCTTTTCCCTAAATCCATCGGTTCCTGCTTTGACTTACAGTGGTGAAGAAGCTACATCTCCTAAATGGAAGAAAGCTTTAGCCCTCCTACTACATCAGCCTTTTGGAAAGGAAGGGTCAACATCAGGATTCTACACAATATGCCACAGGGTGCAAATACTTTAAACTCTTTTCTAGGCCTGTCAGAAACCCCATTGTCCCAGAAGTTTGGCCTTGTGTTTCTCCCTCTCACTGGTGAAGGAAATCACCTGGGAGTTTTGAGATCACTCGGAGGCTGGCATGTGGCTGATTGCCCTAAACCCAGGGCCACCCCTGTCTCTCTCTCCTTTAACTTCCTTTTAGTGCACTTTGAATTTTGCATCTGATGTAATCCTTTCCCTTAGGGTTCCCTGGGTTTTCACATCTTCGAAAGGAGAGGCATTAGATATAGTGGATTTTAAGACCACTGTCTAGCTCTGCAATTTTATAGGTGCAAGGTGATTTAATTTTTTAGTTTAATTTTCATTTGATATTAGAATACAGGTGATTTACAGTGTTGTGTTAGTTTCAATGATGATTTAATTTGAAAGAATTTACAGTCTTCCCAGAAAAATAGTATGCAGGATGGATGATACAAGTTATGTTGCCAAATTAAGATTTGATAAATTGCTGAACCAAAGAAACAAAATGACAGCCACACCCAAATAGCATTGAACAAATGGAATCTAAATTTTAAGTTTTATTTTTATTATTATTTCTCAGCTCAAAAAGAGTGAACTCCCACTGCAGATAGGTATTTATTTTGAGGTCAGCCAGGATTACGATTCTCTGCCTTACAGAGACACAGAGGGAAAAAATACATCCATCTCAGTGAATCATGTCAGTTGATAATAGTAAAACCTGTGCGAGGTTGCACCTTTATCCATATTCAATACACGAGTGATCAAAATCTCTGTTGAGGATTTCCCCGGAGAGAATGCATGGATGCAATTGTACACGATACATGAGTTCTCCAGGCTATTTGGTCATCACTTCTGCAACTGACTTCAGTTGGCCAGAGTCCAATAAAACTGCCAGGAATGAAGGTCTTCATCCTTTAGGACTTGACCTCGCCTGGTCTATAAGGCTTTCAAATGACTCCTTGAGGTATATTAGTGTAGAACTGGTAGAGTCTGCCTATCTCAGACCACATCTGCCCTGGATACAATCTTGGATGACCACATGCTCCAGAGCAGGATTCTCCTCCTAAATTTGTCCTTGATGAGATGATTTAGTCTCTCCTTGAATCACAAATTGAAGTCTAATTCTCCACTACAATGCAACATCTGTCCTGCGTCCCCATCTTCGTGACTGGGGTTCTAATAGCCTGCAGTACCTCCCACGATCCCTGCCTGGGTGATTGGTCATCCCAGGACAACAGTCCTAGTGCATTGGTTGGGTCCTCTGGTAACTTAAACCAGCCTTCTCATGTAGAACCAAGGGGATATTACAGGCCTCACCGTAACTAATATTTCAACCCAGCCACTCCTGCTGCCAGAGGCCTCCCTCAGCAGATCACACCCATCGGAGACACACCAGCCTCTCCAGTCACATTCCACTGGTTACTACAGTTCATTCAGTTGGTTCTATCTTTGAGACTCAGCCTCGTGGTGGAGCAGTGGTCTCAGGAACAACCCATTGTATGTTAGAAATAATAAAAGACATCTATGTCCAGATGCCCTTTGCATACCGGCCTGCAAAGGTCTCTTTCTTGGCTCCACTTGTCATGAATCATGAATCTACAGGCATTATCGTCACAGGATCATCTGCATAGAGGAGTGTATTTGTTCTTCATCTACTTTTATCTTCCTTCCAGTGTGTTACCTTGACAGAATACAATGTAATCTCACAGAAATCTCCCTTGGTGTGTCACTATAATTTTGGAAATCCTAAATAAGATAATGGTGCCAGCCATTAAAGGCTATGGAAGTTCTCCAGAAACCAGTAACCAAACTAGGAACTCTCTCCCTTTTCCTCCTTCCCAGCTGGCGATCAAGCACCCCTATTGCTTTGCTTCTGCTGTGATTAAGCCTGAAATTCTCAGTGCCAACCGAATAGCAAAGAAATGGTCCCTGAATGGAAAGCCAGGACTCTTCCCACCTAACAGCATTGCTATTCTTCCTTTAAGTTCTACAAACACTCATCCCCACCAAGTATCAATACTTATTTACACTCCAGGCTCATCCTTAGGCCAGATAATGTTACAATGTTTGGTATAGAGAAATTATTTATTCATGAAGAGTTAAGAATCCGTATTAAGCAGGTTTCTTTAGAGACACAGGACCAAAAAGATAAGTGAACCAAATATGCAGGATGGGCTCACAGGCAGAAGACCCAGGGAAGAGCCAATATTGCAGTTCAATGAGATACCACTTTCCTTCTAAATCAGTCTTAATTATTGACCAAAGAAAAGCCAAGTTGTCTGCACGTATCAGGTTGTCAGACTCTGTCACCGAGTCCTTAATTAGCCTCCTCCCATATTCACATCTAGTCTTATCTTGCCCTGAAACTGCTACCAAATCAAACTTGGGTCTTTTAGCGCATGCACAGTAAAGCCAATCTACTGACACCTGGTTGTGGTGACGGAAAGTGCAGCATTTATTGCAGGGCACCTAGCGAGGAGTCCAGGGCAGCCAGTGCTCAAAGCACCCAAACTTCCCAATAGGTTTCAACCAAGCATTTTCAAAGGCAAGTTGAGGGAGGGGCATCCCAGGGCACTCAGTTTATGCACAAGTCTTCATCGGCTGATGGCGAGGTAACAGGGTGGTGTCACGGGAGTTAATGTTACCAGTCCTTAGGCTCAGGAGGCCTGGGGCTATATGTTTGTGGCCATCAAGTAGTTAACATCTTCCTTCTGGTGGGGGTGTTTCAGGTCTGTAAAAAACTCAGGAAGTGTGCATCAGATACTATTACCCAGGCACTTCTGAGAGGAGCTAAAGCAGAGGATATGGGGGAGGAGTCTGTCCTGGGTAGGTCCCAGAGAGTCCTACTTGGTTACAAAACCATATGGCAAAACCAACCAAATACTGAGACAGGCTTTTTTTTTGGTGTGCCACTATATCAGAAAAAGAAAGAGCAGAACACCCATCTTCCTTGTTTTTGCTGGAGAAATTACTAAGGAAAATAGCCCCATCAAATGTCCACTCTCTGAGTTAAATTGTATTATGAAAAAAAAATCAGGATTTGAAATGAAAAACATAATCTGAGTGACCTGATTAAAATCCACCTGACTGTCTTATTTTAGGTGGGAACTTTGTAAACTTCATTAGCCTTTTGAATCTGAAACTGTTCTAGTGCCCCAAGCACCCTCACTTTTTTTGAGATCAAACTTTCTGGATGCCAAGAAAGAAGGGGTGGACATAATAAGCCGGAAGGAGTTGGAGTGTGAGGAAAGGAGGCCATGCATCAATCAGATGGAGCCCTTGGCCAGCAAATTATTTGTATCAGCAAATGAAAATCCTATTCAGGATCCAATAAATGTAGCTCATAAATGTTTAATCCACAAAGAAGAAAACAAATTTGATTTGAATTGGGAAGGAATTCTTTTGCCAAGCACAGCAGTCTCTAGACATTCACAGATAAATTCATTGTTAGCAAGTTTGAATTTTCCTAAATTCCCCACGCAATTTATAAAACATTTTTAATATAATGATATCATCACTTCTTCACATCTCTATTTACCAAATCCCTTGACAAGAAAATCTACTTTTCCATGCGAACTACCTCTCTGAGTAGAGATGTGCCTCTAGAAAAGGCACAGATTCTCTGGGCCTCAGCTGTCAAATGGGTTCAATTTTTATGTTTGAATGTATGGAAACCTTTTAATATATTGTGGAGCAGGGATTGGCAAACTTCTTCTGTTAAGGCCAGATAACAAATATTTTAGACTTTGAGGCCATATAAATCTCTACCACCACTATTTACTTGACTTTACCATGTAGCAAGAAAGCAGTGATTGATACTATGTAAACAATGAGCTTGACTATGTTCAATAAAACTTTATTTATGGACACTGAAATTTCAATTTTGTATTATTTTCACCTGTCACAAAACATTGCTCTTCTTTTGATTTTTAAAAATCATTTAAATGTGTGAGAAGCATTCCCATCTTTGAGGGCCACACAAACATGTGGTCCACAGATGGCTGACTTCTGCTGTAGAGGGTTACATTTGCGAAGGAACTTTAAACTTAGAGGTATGTAAAAAATATAACAAAATTGCAAATGAAAATTAAAAATACTTTAAGATGCTTTCATGATACCAAGTACAAATGGTTATATCTGGTTTAGTTTGTTTATGGCCCAACCAATTTAAAAAAAATTTATCAACAAATATACTGATAAGTACCACTGTAAAAATAGATGACATTTCATCTGGATGCAAAATTATTCTACTTTCATCAGGAAGGCAGCTGTGGAAATAGACCTTAAAATCATCTTTTTAATTAAAAAAAGATGATTTAAAAAAAATCTTACAGGTCAAGGAATAGTCACAGATCTTTAAAGATCTTTCATCAGGAAGTAAGCATAATGGTTTCCACTTCAGTCTTTACTGCTTATTCTCTTCTGATATGAAGTTTGTGCAAACTATATATTTGACTAGGTGTAAAATTAATGAAGGAACCTCTACCAAGGTGAAATATATTTTTTCCAATTTTTCTGCTGTGAAAGGTACTTTAGTGGTACTCAGAGAAGAGCATTGCTTTTTAACAGTAGGAAGACCAAACTAAATTTGGTGATCAGGAAGAAAAAAAGTGAATCTCAGATAATTCAAATGTCATTTACATTTACTGAGTACTTACTCTTAGCCAGATCATATAATAGTCTAACTCAAATTGTGTTTAATATACAAAGCAGCCTCGGTAGCAGAATCTAAAGTTTCCCTTTGGTAGATGAAGAATAACCCCAGAAAGTTTCATTAATTTTCAGTCCTACCTCAGTACCCCACTGCTCTCCCCACAATGCTGGGTAAATATATACAAAAATATTTGTCAAAGGAGAGGTGTTCAATGTAAAAGGAAGTGGAGGAAGCACAATTTGTGGGTGCCTACCGTGTGCAAAGTATGATGATGGGGGTCACCGTGCATCCTCCCTCCTCGATCTAGTCATTCGCTCCTGGAGAATCTAAGTGTCAGTGTCGCTTGCTCTGACCCTCACAAGTAAACACAGGTTATCTCAAACTTCCAACAGCCTTGCAAACAAGGGGTTCTTACTCCTCGTTAACGACTTAGAAAACGTGAATTCAGGAGCTCAAGGTCCCAGTAGGAGAAAGTGTTGGTGCCAAGACTTGAACTTGCATTTCTTTGTTTTAAGAGGATCTGCTCATTTCACACCACACTACCTCCACTGCCATAGAATTAACACACGCCCTTCGCTGAGCTACATCTCCACAATTTACTCTCTACGTGTTTTCACTATGACCATGATGAGAAAGAATTCCACCAAGCCTAGAAGGCACCCCACTTTCTGATAATTTTGCAGATAGTTTGCTTTGTTTCACATGTGTCTGTAGTGGAGCGAGCTGTGGACGCTTGAAATGAGTTGGAGCAAGGTTTTTATTTATTTGAAATTATTTCAGCAGCCTTCCCTGACATTTGCTGTTAATTATTCACTGGGAAAAGGAGATATATGTCAACACAAAGTTTGTCACTGGTTATTTAGAGGCGCAGGTTGACAGATCTTGGCAGAATCCTTGAAAGATGTATCTGACGTGATGGCTTTTAGTATTATTTATTCTGTATTCTCAAGACTGTAAAATAAAATCAAATCTTTAGCTAGTGGAACCATGAACTAGCTACTCAAAACAAAGACAAATATTTTGGACATGGCTAGCAAGTCCTACAACCTGACTGATGAAGAGAGTGGCTGTGGTTTGTCCTCTCTCCTGCGAAGTACAGTCAAGAGGTCAACCAGAGGGGAGTGAGATTGGTCCATTTCAGGCCCGAAGGGAGTCAGAGGGTAAATGGAGTCATGAAGTGTTTCTTTACCAGCCCCCTTCCCAATAGCCATAAGCACGCTTCTTACATCCATTCATCTTCTAAGGGATAGGGTACCCACACAATTAAAAAAAATTCTGAAACCACAAACATGACATCATAAGCTATGTTGTATCCAATGGGTCCTCTTCTTTGCCAAGCTTGACCTCTTCCTGGCTTATTGCATTTCCTGCCTTCTGCCTTTACTCAAGCTACTCAGTTCTATGAGAAGCAACCATTGGAATGGTACTGTTTGCCCTTCCAGAAGGCCTGCATCCCAAAGCTGGCCCCAGTCTTACTGACTGAATTCACTTGGTCTACTGACTCAGCTTCCTAGTCTCATTTTCTTTTATCTTGGTTCAAAAATGGATGCTTAAATCAATTATTCTTTTGCTGCACATGACTTGTGGTTTCCTCTCTCACTCAAAATAAAACACAAAGTCCTCAAAGTCCCTAGACACTTGTGTAATCTGTTGTTTGATTATTATTTCTCCTCCTCTTACCGCTCCTGCCTCGAGTTATCCGCTTTGGCAACACTGCCCTTCCCACTCCTCCCTGGATGCGTCTAGCAACCCTGCACCTTATGGTCATTGCTCTTGGTCCTCCTTCTGCCTGGAGCTCTCTTTCCTCCAACATTCGCATAGTCTCCTCCATCGATATCTGTTCAAATGTCATGTTATCAGAAAGGACCTCCTTATCCATCCCATCCAAAATGTACCATCCCCAAGCTAACAGTCACTAACATCTTAACCTGAAAAAAAAAAAAAAAAAAGTCCATGCCAGCAGGGATCATTCAGAGAGCAGATTACAGAGGAGCAGATGTTCTTAATGTTTCTCACTTTTGCTTTTCCGTCTTGTTAGCACAGAAAAAAGAATTCTGTGCCCCCTGATCTGTGGTGTAGAGTGGGTGGGGTCACAGTCATTTAAAGGTCCTGAGTTTGGACGTGGTTTCTGTTTTCTCCCAAGTACATGCTGAAGTGTCAGAGCCCACAATAGAAAGGGGAGAGGACTCTCCACCCCTCCCTGTCTTCTGCTCCCCTTCCTCTTTTTCATTCACCTGACCCCCCATTAGGGCACATTTTTAATGCTTAGAGGAGCAGAATAGGATTAGAGGAGTGACTACATTTCCAGACTTGGCATTCTGGTCAAGATTAACAAATTTTGCCCTGGGATTATATGAATAAAGCCAAGAAGCTGCTAATTATCACATCTTTTCTTTTCTATTTATATGTGAATCTGTTTTTAAAGCCTCTGGGGCAGAGTAAGTGATTGGCGGAGATAGATTTTGACATCCTTGGGTTCCCTGGTGATAAAACCATCTTAATTACATCAAAGATGTATTCCCGATTTATTTATATCAAAGATGTTTTGAGTACCTGTTGGAAAACACTTGTGATTGGATGTGAAGTCATCCGGTAAATAATAGACATGACTCCTCATAGTCCAAAAAACCTTCTAATGATATCACCCCAACAATGCTTTCATCAGTATTTATTCAATGCCTACTCTGTGCAAGGTGCTGAGGTGATGATGGAGAGCAAGTTAAACAACAGAAATATCAGTCTGGAGTTTACATTCTAGTAGGGTAAAGAAGGAAACACTAGTAACTAATAAACATATGAATAACATAGATACAAATTGGGAAGAATACTATAAAATAAAAAGTGTCCCAATGCATGATCATGAGGCGATCTACTTTATGTAAATATTTAATGCCAAGAATGGAAGGCTCTGAAGGCACCTGCAATGCAAAGAGCTGTGAGTGATGTGTAGCATCCCAGAGATGAGCAAGGCAAGATGTGGATGAAGTGGACAAGAAGACTGATGTCATGCTAATGGGTCCTCATTCAGGATGGTGGAGCATTGGAACTTTGAGTGCAATGAGAATTACCAGAGGGTATTAGACAGAGGACTGCCATAATCTGATTATAAAAAGGGAACATTTTAGTAGTAAATTCTAAGTATGAACCTAGATACCCAGGAGGAAAAGGTGGAGGAGAGGTGAAACGGTGGGGGAGATGGGAAACAAAACTCGTGAAATGGTCGTCTGTGTTGTTGATGAAGGCTTGCTCACACGGATTTCGGTAATCAGCCTGGAAGCTATGGTTGGAGATGACAGGGGAGGTAAGGAAAGACCTCTAATGAGTGCCTACGTTTGAGTTTGGATCAGTGGAAGATGAACCTATAAAAGAAAACTTGAAAGGGGACAATTAGAAAGATTTGAAGATTGTGAGGTTAATATGGTATCCTGAAGGTCAAGGGACAACTTCATTTCAAGAAATAGAAGCCGTACGTAAATGTTAAACACTGCCAATAAGCTGTTATATTTCTTTTTTTTAAATAAATTTATTTATTTATTTATTTATTTATTTATTTAATTGACTGCATTGGGTCTTTGGTGCTGCTCATAGGCTTTCTCTAGTTGTGGCGAGTGGGGGCTACTCTTTATTGCAGTGCACGGGCTTCTCATTGCAGTGGCTTCTGTTGTTGTGGAGCGTGGGCTCTAGGCCTGTGGGCTTCAGTAGTTGTGGTACATAGGCTCAATAGTTGTGGCACATGGGCTTAGTTGCTCCATGGCATGTGGTATCTTCCTGGGGCGGGGACCGAATCCATGTCCCCTGCATTGGCAAGCAGATTCTTAACCACTGCAGAACCAGGGAATTCCCTATAATTCTAAATAAGAACATATTCTTGGTCCTCCCAGGATGGTGTGTTATCTTGTAGAGGAAGACAAGGATGATAGGACACACATGAGTTTTGTTTTTGATAAACCTGAGTGTGAATCTTGATACTTTCATTTACTAGTTATTTCTGGATACATCTCCTAACATGGCATTATTTTTCTCTAGACTAATGGAAGGAAATGAAATTAATAAATGGATGAGCCTTGTGCATGGTTAAGCATTCGATATCTAATATCTTTTTGGTCCCTTTTCTTAGCAGTTGAATAGATTTCCTAGTAAATAAATGAATAGAACTGGCTGGAGAAATATGCCAAACCCTAGTACTAATAGGAAGACAAAAATAGCCATACCTTTGTTTATTCTTTTAGCAAGCACATACAGGGTAGCTAGTGTATATCTTGCCTGCATGGGCCTCTGAAGACAACCTAAATAAAATGAGACATATCCCTAGAATCTCCAAATCTGCAAGTTTCCTGCACATGTATCTTTTGGGGGAAGGGGGATAAGACGTTTTACAAATGGAGAATTGAATACTCGGTATGTACCTTGCATAGGATTTTAGAGATCATAACGAATGGTGTTGGGTCTTGAACAGCCCTGTCCAGTAGAACTTTTTGTGATGATGGAAATGTTCTTGTAAAACTTCTCTCTGTTGAGCCCCTAAAGTGTGGTAGTGCAGCTGAGGAACAGAATTTTTAATTTTAGTGAGTTTTAATTCATTTAAATTCTATAGTGAACAGTCACCAATGAGTAGTGATGACCATATCGCCGAGAACAGGTGTAAAACGTGGGTCCCCGACATCCTGATGCATTTCATATTTGTCATCTTATCTTGATGGGAAAGAAAGCAAAAAGCGACATCAGATGAAGAAAGCTGACCCCATCTTTTAGCCAAGTCAATCGCTCCTAAAGGGTCCCCAATGCTATACTTGTCACTGACTGTTTCTTTCAATGATGTCTTAAATGGAGCGTGACGCTCTGAGAGCCTTGAGCATTCTGGAGACTTTGCTTGATAAGCAGCTTCTATCATAAATTAATCTGAGGGGGTTTCTGCTTCCAAAAACTCATTGCCTTTTATTTCCTCCTTCTCCTCCCTGCTGCCCCCACTCCCAGAATTAGGCTGAAATGTTGGCACACTTTCCCACTTACCTGCATTGGTAGACATGTGAAGAAGCTTTGGATAAAGACAGCTGAGCTGTGTATTGGAGCTGGAAGATCTAAATTCAGATCCTTTATCTGAACGAATCAATAAGCCCCAGTAATTTTATCTAGAAAATAGAGACAACTCTTACCTGAGTCAGCAGGTAAGAGACACATGTAACCCCTTGGAAAAGTAAGAGTTAACACTTACCCGTGTTGTAATGAAATAAGCAAAACAAGCCCTGAACTAGAAGTCAGTTTGCAGAAATTAAAGTTTCTGTCCAAATGAGGTGAGCTAATACATTCCACCAACTCAAATATTTATAGAGGAAATAATGATGTATGTAGAAGTAACCAGCATCTCTTTTTCGGCTTTCTCAACTTTCATTACAATATCCATTGACCAGGTATGGGGTGTCAAGCTCAAATGTCAGGCGTTTGCAAGAGGGGAAAGGCCATGTGAAATCGACCAAGCCCAGCATGGGCATACAACTCTTTGTGCAAACTGAAGACACTCAGTCCCATCTAATAAACCATTCAGGTTAGGAATGTCAATTTTAGCACATGACACTTTCTGTTTTCATAAGACTAGAAAGAGGCAAGACTGTCGTAAATTGTGGATTTAATTGCATTAATTTAAACATTCCCTTTTGTTGTAAATTCACCATGTATACCATTGGCAATAGAGACCATATTATCTAGTTCAATGCTACAATGTATAAAATAGATAACCAACAAGGACCTACTGCATAGCACAAGAAACTATACTCAGTATTTTGTAATAACCTATAAGGGAAAAGAATCTGAAAAAAAAAAGCGTTTATATGTAGAACTGAATCACTGTGCTGTACAGCTGATACTAATATAATGTAAATCAACTGTACTTCAATTTAAAAAATAAAAAAAAGAAAGCAATAGAATAAGAATTTCATAATTGTGTTTCCTTATATCAAACATTCATTGATCATCTACTAAGTGTTGGATATCACCAAGTTCTGCAGATAAAAATTTGTATAATAGACGGTCCGTGTCCTTAAAGAGCTGCTGGTACAATAGAGAGAACCATGTATGCAAATGGCTACAATATCATGAGGTTTGAGTGCAAGGTATCTGGCAGCTCAGGGAGAGGGTCAGTGTGTGGAGAAGATGCCATGAAGAAAGACTTTCCAGTGGAATGCACTTAGCATTGTTAAAGCAGAGTAAAGCCTTTCCAGTAGCCTTGAGAAGTGGGAAGGAAACCCGTGAATGAAGGCCTACATGGTGCTTTGGGGAGTTGAGTTCGTTGGGGTCACTCAATCCACTAGAACTGGCATTTTGCTTAAATAAACCAAACCTAAACGTGAACCACTGTGTATATGTTACTTATCAATATAAAGCACTCAGTGTTCCTGTGCTGCTGTGTTTTCCTTTAGTTCCAGCTGCCTTATCCTGGCAAGGATCTCGCAGGGAAGGCTGTGAGCTTCAAGTACTTGCCCACAAGCTGTGCCTAGCTTTCCAGCTGTGACTGTGGAATTGAACTTTCCTCGGGGGTGGAAAATAGCATTCCTTTTGTCACTGCCACCTGAATGACACTTTATCAAATTCCATGACGCAGAAAAAACATACTCTTCTCAGAGCTACTGGGGCAACTGGTCAACCCAAGTCTTAGCTATAAATCACGAGATGGCTTAGGTGGTGCCACTAGAGCACGTAGGTGATGGAGAGAAGCAAGATGGTCTTAGGAAGATGCTTGTCCTTTTTCCTTCGGAAGTTTCATTGCTTGCTTGGTGAGGGGCAGTTATAAAGATGACAGAGCCAAGATTTTCACTCTGAATCCTAGCTCATGCCATTCCAATTCAAATTTCACTAAGCTTGAGCCCCTACTATCAGGATAGAGTAGGGGGATACTTAGTTCTTAAAATCACTACACAGATGTTACAATTGTGGAAACTAGATAAAGGGTGTATATATAGAGAGAGAGAGAAAGAGAGAGAGCAATCTCTCCAGATTTTTTTTACAACTGCATGTGAATCTAAATTATCTCAAAATTCTTAAAAAATAAAATAAACGCACACCTGCATGGTGCTTATAGGTAGCTGTGGACATTCACATGATTCATGTGAACATTCAGTAGTTTATTCAATTAACAAGCATGAGTAATAACTCACTATATTTTAAAACCAAGATTCATTTAACCCTTTTCAGGAACGATGAAGTGGATATTATGGTTACTTTCATCATAAAGATGAATGAAATGAGTCTGAAGTCACAAATCTAGTACGTTGTAGACTTCGATTTGAAGCGTGTATTCTATGTGTGTGTTTTAAGTTACGTGTTTGTTTCTCTGCATCACACCCTGTGCTGCTGTGGGGCGGGACACCACCTAGCACTGAGTTCAATACCAGGCCAGGCAGGAAGGCAGCCTCACAGGGGATTCTCAGCAAGTGAGGCCACAAAATGGTCTGTAACTTAAAGAATGGTAATGTCTGCAGTCCATCTCAGCATTGCTAAGTATAAACGAGAAAATGTGTGCGGGAGTGACTGGGCTGGGGAAATGAGGAAGGAAGAGCGACCCCCGAGGGCCAGACTAGAGACAGCAGGAATCAAAGTGTTAAATCACCATCTCCAACCCAACTGCAGAAAGAGGGCTGAGACTGGGGTCACACGCACGGCTGGTGAGGCTTTGACAATTCTTTCCCTTCTAAATCTTGGCAATCTGGAGTGTGATTTAAATAAAGATGGTTTCTCGTACATTCATCAACTGTGTGAAAATGCACAGGAAGGAGCTCCTCTCTTATCCTCTTTTCCCAAAGATGTCTGGCTTGGTTATGTCTCAACACTGGCTGGGCCATATCTCAAATGGGCAGGCATCACTGTGGATTAAATGCTCCACCCATAGGGGTGTGTGTGTGTGTGTGTGTGTGTGTGTGTGTGTGTGTGTGTGTGTGTGTTCTTCTACCCACTCATCCTTAGTTTGAGCTGACCAAGACCTGGTTCTAAAAGCATGGTCACCTTTGAGACTAAAATCTTTGTTTCAGTGTTTGATTGCCAAGCCTGGCTAACAATAAAACATTCTTTGATATATTGGTTATTTTTCCTGCCTTATGCGCCTGCTTTAAGGACTTGCAGATACCACTGACTGTGGATTTGTGCAGGATCAAGCCTGCTTCTGCAATCTATTTCCCTAATCCCACTTTAATTTTAATAATCTTTTTTTAGATTATTATAGATTATTTAATTTATCCAAACCAAATAAGAAGTTGGATAAACCTCTTGTTTGGTTTGGATAAATGAAATCCTATTAACATTAAAGGATCACAAGGAAATCACTCCCGTAAGATTTATGGGGAATTCAAGATAGACAAGGTAAAGTGGGTGAGGGTCTTTTTAAAAATTCCAGCTGCTCTTTCTAAACTTTTTATCTCCCATCGTCCTCCCTTGAAATAAACTCCAAATACCCTCTATCTACTCCAGAAAACCAAGCATCTGAATACCAGCACACTGAGGGGACATTTCTTTGATAAACATTGAGATGAACACTCTTTCTATGTTGGAAAAGAGAAAATGCCTTTCATTCAGATTCCATTATTTCCTGACTACAGTAAGAACTATTTTACTATTCTGGGCAAGAAATTTAATAATGCAGCCATCTCAGCACCAAAGATGGTGAGCTTGGGGGTATGGGTGTTCAAATGTCCCATATGTTTTTGCTAAACTCAGACACAGCTAGATTCAATTTAAAGGAAATAGAGAAAGACGCCTCCCCCTGCGATTCTTTCTTTGAGGCAGGGTCCCATTACGTGCTGAACCTCACCAAACAGAAAGTAATGATGCATATCAAATATGATCAGTTTCACAAAGCAGTTTCGAGAGGACCTGTGAGGTTCCTGACTCTGCCCACTTGAGCGAACAGCATCCCCTGTCCAATTCCTGTCGCCAGCACTTGTGCAAACTCCTGCCTTTTTCTGCAATAATATGTCATCATTAACCATATGTCTCCTTTCCACCACTTTTTTTTCCCCCCAGCAATTCACCATCATTAATTTTTAGTACTCTTTCCTGAAGACAGCTGGCTCCTATCCAAAGGTAATGAGGTTGAGATTCGCAAAGTTCGATCATTGTCAGGGGAAGAATATCAATGTAATAAAATGCAAGTTTCTTTTCTCTTTTATGTCTCTCAGTCAGGTGATCTGATGGTGGCCATCTCTGTGAAATCCCTTTGAACTGAGACTCTTGGGGTCATACGCAGAGGTTAGCGCGATACCAATCAACAAGCAGTCACCTTTGACAAATGTCAGGAACACGGAAATAAAAATGAATGAATTTCAGTTAATGTTCATGGAATATATTCTATCTGTAAAGAGATTCATTATTCAATTTAAATCAACACATATTTATCAAGTTTCTGAAGTGTGACAAATACTGTGCTAGATTAAAAAATTAATAAATATAAGGTATCTGATTTCAAAAGATATCCAGTCACGCTGGGGAGATGCCATGTCGGTGACACAGCTGTTCTCAGTTCAGAAAATTCCTTAGCAGGTTATAGAATGAGTATCTCCTGTTTTTATAGTAAGATCCATAGAGATTATTTTCAGCGTAGTGCAATGCCTTAAATTTTAAGTATTGAGCACTTGAGGTATGGCATGCACATCTGAAGAACTGAATTTTCAGCTTTATTTAGCTGTAATGAATTAAATTTAAATTTTAAAAAATCTGATACACACTCAGTTATTGGAAAATATTTCATTACATTTGCAACAACTTGGGTACGTGGATCTACTTTTTCAGCTGCAGTTTTTATGAAATCTCAGTACAGATCACATATTCCCTAGGAAAATATAGCATCTGGATTGAAATGTGCTAAAAATGTGAAATACACACTCATGTCTAAGATTCAGCACAAGACAAAGAATGTAAGCTATCTCATTAATAAACACGTTATGTTGACTGCATGCTGACATGATAACATTTTAGATATACTGGGTTACATGAATGTGTGATTAACATTAGTTTACCTTTTTCTTTCACTTTAAAAGAATGTAACTATTAGAAAAAAATGTTAATTACATATATGGCTTGCATTGTATTGGTGTTGATGGTGATGCTTGGTATCAAAGTTATGCAACCCCTTCCTTATGGTGAATTCTGCCTAGACAGACCATGGTACCCTGGCTCTGTCAGCAAGAAGCTTCCCCACACCTCATGTTCCATAGCCCCTGGGGCACGGAGCCAGAAGCAAAGAGCTGTGCAGTGGCAGAACCTAAAACCTGACTGCAGTCCTACAGGTGACACCCGAGAAGTGCATGTTCTCCCATTATGCTGTCACCTTAGCAATAATACCTACCAAACTCCTCATCTTTACATACTAAGAGACTGAAACGCAGACGTTTAAAATGATACTGGGACTTCCCTGGTGGTCCAGTGGTTAGGACTCTGTGCTCCCACTGCAGGGGGTGTGGGTTTGATCCCTGATCAGGGAACTAAGATCCTGCATGCATGGCCAAAAAAAAAAAAAAAGTTAATAAAAAATATAAATGAGTGTAAAGGTTAATGACAATGTAAAGGCCAAGAGATTGATGTCATATACTACATTTTACAAAATAGATAAAATTCCCTGTCAAAATAATCTACCGATTTTTTTTTTCCCCAAAAAAATGTATTTCCCTTGGGGGAATTCCTATACTTTGTTGGCAAGGACACGTATTTTTATTTCTCACAGGCTTTGTGAAAATATATCACCTTTATCAGAGTAGAAATTACTGGTCAATTCACCTGCTTAGACAAAAAGTAATGCACCTGTTTGGAAAGGCTTTATTGATTTCGCCCTAACAATGGTGGAGGGGAAGAGCATGGAACTGCCCTTGCCCTAGAATGCAGGGCAACACCGCCACCTCGTGGTCTCTTTGTAAAGTTGTACAACCGTCCGTCAGACGCCAAGGAAGTACTCCCTGAGTGCACACAGCTTTGCACACCCGACTTGCCCATTAGTTAGACCACAGCCATGATCTTGCCATCTAGGAACATGCAGTCTCAACAAATCGATTGAAGAGTAGAGAATTTAAAGATTTACAGAGTTACGATATGATGGCTTCGTTAACGCAGAAAATTTAATTGGTAATTCATGTGTTTGGAAAGTGTCTCTGGTTAATCCAGGCAGACTTTCAGGAGGAAGGAATCCTGGATTTGTGATTTTAAAAATGGAGGGCATGGAAGTAGATATCAATAAACTAAGCGTTGCCTTTGCATCAAGTTAAAGCCCTAGTTCTTTTGGGATCATGCATTTATCCCCTTATGCTGTATTACAAATTAGAATTGGCTTAGGTAAAGGAACAAATAACTAGTATAAATTTTAAAAAAATAAGGTGTAAATGTTCAACTCATTCAGTATGACATCACATGGAATGATAATGGATTTGTTATTCTTAGGTTCTAGAGTGGAAGGGGAAGAGACCTGCTAGGAAGCCCAGAGGGGTCTCTGGCCAGTCAGGAGCAATATGTAGATTCTAGATATTTAATGGGAGTTCCCAAAGCTTTATCAGATATAGAGATAAGAGCTTAAGTCATAAACCTTCAGCATGTTAACTTTTCGATGAATAGACATTGAAAATTTCAATCTTTATGATGACAGAGTTAGAACCTTAGAGTCCCGAAATTGTAGGATGCCAGTATCTTAACATCATTTAACCGTAGAGCTAGTTTTGGAAAGCTCTGGAAAACAGATCGCTCCTTTTCCTAGAGCCAGCTACAGGGACCAAGTTGAGTGAATTATTTCCCCCAGAGACTTTCACATGTAAACACCTCACTCATTTTCTCAGGAAGGTCTGTATTCCTCCTGGACCAGGTCTCTGAAACACTCTCTAGCAGATGGAGAAATGAAGGCTGAGGGTTCTCTAGAGATCATGTCACTAAGAGAAAGTTGGATTAGGGGAGCAATTGGTTCCTTGAGTTCTGAGAATATAAGAAGGTCAGCATAGTGGGTGTGATTTTGTTTTGGTTGGGGGAAAGGGAGTGATAAGAAGCCCTTTCAGAAGGAAGAGGGTTGGTACTCAGACTCACAGTAATAAGATCTGCCTTTAAAGCAGAGCTTTCCAGTGTTAGTCTCTGCCCTGAACCTTTTCCTGGGATGATCACTCTCAACTCGTTCTCTGCCTCTGGTGAGGAAAGGAGGAAGGGCATTAAAGGAACAAAGTGAGCTTAGGCTCTGCTGCTGACCATGTCCCGGACGTTTCATTCACAGTCTCATTAAATTCATGACAACCTTGGAACTGAGATTTATCATCTCTATTTTTCAGACCAGAAAATGGAGGTGCAGAATAATTGAATAAGTTGTCTGAGATCAAAAAGCTAGCAAATGCAGATCCAGGATCTTAACCTAGATCTGTCTCACTCTCACACACTCTCCCTTTCTAACATAGTAAGTGACATTTACTGATGGAAATTGCCTTTCCAACTTCCACAATGCCATCTACTCTATATTGCAACTTTGCATACAGCAATGATTTTCATTCTATTTCCCTAACAAAGCCACCTTAATGTGGCCTTCCTTTTTCCTCATTTTACTGATGAGGTATATGAGGGCTGCAGCATCTGGGCAGACCGCCCAAGGGGATACATCGTCGTCCAGCCACAATTCAATAACGATCCTTCTTACTTCAAAACTCTGTGCTCTGGTCACTAAAATGCTTCTGACAAATAAACCCTCTCAAAAAGCATTCTCTTCTGTTACTGACCTTTCAGCTTGGTCCCTGTTAATTTCTCTCATTTCCTTCAAGTCTGACAAATTAATCAAAAAGAAAATACAATTAGGAATAATCTCCCTCTGATGCTAGTCTTGAAAGCCAAAAAATTGAATTAGAGAAAAGATTGAACATGGCCTAATCTTTGCAAAGCCTTTTCTGATTCCCTGTTTCCATATTCACAGAGCCTTAGAGGAACCCTGGTGAGATTATAGAAAACACTGGCCTTATTTCCACTAACAGTTGTTGGTTTTGTCATTTTCATCCAAACACCTTAGTCATAAGTAATTGGATTTCCTTACTACAGAAGATCTGGCATTTTTATGATAATGAAGTTGAGTATAGGGATTCATTTGACATTAAAAGTACTTTGCAAATATATTATGAAGGTCTGGTTTAGAAGAGTATATTAAAGGATGGAGTGAGGGCTTAATTTTCAAGAAACATACTGAAATGTCCAGAGAATACCAGCTCTCAAGTCATCCCTTCATAATTTTTGAAAGGGGCCTTTGTTTTAAATTTCAAATTCATTTCACATTTTCCTTCTGTCTGCCATGTGCCGGAGAAGCAGCAAGCTACTTGTAGAGACAACAAAACTCTCAGGAAACAAAAATTAAAGCAAGAGCAAACAAACTTGGAATATGAAGGGTTTTTTTTTTTTTTTTTTTTTGGTCTATTTATTTTTTAAGGAAAGCAAAAGGTTCATCAGCTAGAGGGAAGAACGCCAATGCAGATACAAAGATGAAAGGATATATACCGCATGATCACTGGCTTTATTTAAGTAAATCATTTGCTGACGTCTAGTATTCTCACCAAAGACGCAGATCTACCTGGCCACTGTGTAGCTGGCTGGGAGACCCGTAGCAGAAACCCTGGCAAAATTATGATTTAGGGTCTGGATGCAATATGATTTTAGGCCTCTGTTTTAGTCATATGTTCACATTTAAGCTTGATGTTCATCTGAGTTAAGTATTGAAGGATAGATAGAATTTGGATGGGGATAATCGAGAGTACTCATTTATTAGTTTAAACGAGCCATTTTTAGTACGTATATCACAATCAGAAAATAACTAATCAAGTCTAAGTGCTCACTGAGAAATACAAGTTATGTGGCACTTTGAAGGATTTTAAGATGGTTTCATTTGGAAGCACATGTGTATATAAATGTAGAGAAATTTTTTGGAGAATACAGATAAAAGTAATGGGAACTGCGAAGAAGGGGATGTGGATGTGGTCAAAAAAAAAAAAGAAAATTTTATGTGTTTACATTTTACATTTTACCATTATGCCATCTATGTTTTTTAAAAAATTATATGGATTTATTGTAAAGATATTGTAATTTGGGGGATATTAGAGATGTGTAAATTTATAAAACATCTTTAACATATATAGTCTAATTATGCATGTACAAATATTCTGCTTCTATATTAACTCTCTATCCTTGATTATTTGATACTATTTACCAGAAAAATCAAATTGGACTGGAGCTGTCTTTTTGGGAAGGTTTTGCTAACAAATTCAACGTTTTCAATAAGACTTCAGGTTTTTTGTTTCATCTTATGTTGGATTTGGTAAGTTGCATTTTTCAAGAAATTTGTCCATATGACCTCAGTTGTCCAATGTAATGATAAACAATTGCTGATATATTGTCTTTTACTCTTCATGAAACCTGCAGGATATTCCTTTCTTCTCACTTTTAACATTGACGATTTCTTCCTTTTTGTGATCAGTTTAGTTTGTCCATTTTCTTGATATTTTCAAGGTATTATTACCTTTATTTCTTCTTTGTGTTCTATTTCATTGATTTTTTAAAATTTTTATTATTTATTTTCTTCTACTTCAGGTTTTTTTTTTTTCCGTCTTTTACTAGGATAGATCCTTAGGGCATTGATTTTTATATGCTTATTATTTTCTAATCTAAGCATTTAAATCTTTATGTTTCCCTCACATTAGCTGTCCTTCAGTTCAAGGATTTTCTAAATTCTCTGGTGATTTTATTTTCAATAGATAAATTATTGAGAAATGTGCTGCTTCATTCCCAGATATTTGGAATCTTCTAGATATTTGATTATTGATTTCTAAATTAAATCTCTTTTTTATCAGAGAATATACTTTGTATGAATTTTTTAAATGTCGGTACTTGTTTCATGGTGCATGATGGCAATGCACGTGTGCACATTACAAGGGTGTGTGTCCTACATTGGTTGTGTGTAGCGATCCGTGAATTCCAGTTAAACCAAGGCATTCGTTAGGTTTCCTCACATCGTGTACGTCACTACCAATTTTCTAAATTGTCGTTATATCAATTGCTGACAGAGTGGTGGTAGACTCAGCAACGATAATTGTGGAAACTTCTCTTTCTCCCCTTTAATTTTGTCAATTTTGCTTTGTATAACTTGAGTTTTTTTTTACTAGATGCATGAATGGTTATAACGGTTATGAATTGCTGATTTAGTGTTTCTTTTATCCTTATGATATATTCCTCTTTATGGCTGTAGAATGCTTTCTCGATGTCTGTTATTATCTGATATCAAAATACCCAGCCGCACTTATTGTTCATGCTGTATCTTCTGCCATCCGTCTTCTTTCAATTTATCTGTGTTCTTGTAATCAAAATACCCCACGTAGGCAGCTTATATGAGGGTCTTGTTTGTTACTTTTCCACTTTGTCCACCTAAGCCTTTTATTGAGAATATTGAGGCAATTAAAATACAATGCAATTATGGATAGGGTTGGATTTAAGCCTGGCTTTTTAGTATGTTTTCACTTTGCTCTCTGCTTTTTTTTATTTTTTTTAATTTATTATTACCCATTGTCTTCTGTGTATTGGATTATTTTAATCATTTTTCTGTATTCCATTTTAATTTTTCTATGGGCATTTCAGTTATTTCTGTATTTTTTATTGGTTGCTCTAGGGATTTTGCCATGCATATTCAACCTTCACAGTCTAGTTAGAAATAATATTGCACCACTTCACATAAAGTGTTGAACACTTGCAATGAGATGGTCTTTGTGCCTCCCTCACAAGCATTTATATTCGTATTCTGCTTGTCTTGTGTGTTTTGTCTATATCTATTGAGAACACCACTAGAAAATGTTATATATTTGTTTTAAGATGTATATGTATTTTAAAGAACATAAACGGGAATATACAATTGTTCATATTTACCCAGATGTTGACCGTTTCTCTTGTTCTTCCTTCATTCCCAAAGGTTCATGTTATCCTCTTGTTATTCCCCTTCAGCTTGAAGAACTCTTAGAATTTCTTTTTGAAAGGGTCTATAAGTGGTACATTCTTCAGTGTCCCTTTATGTGAGACCATCTTTTTTTTTTTTCACTTTCATTCTGGAAGAATATTTTTGCTTGAATCGATACAGGATTCTGGTGTGACACTGCTTTCTTTGAGTAATTGAATTTTTTTTTTTTTTTGCCGTCTTTTGGTCTTTGTGTTTTCTGATGAGAAATGCACAATTGTTCAATTCACAGTCTTCTTTGGGTTATATGTCATGTGCTCTAGGTGCTTTCAGGATTTTTTCTTATTTTTAATTTTTAGCATTTTAATATGATTATCTAAACATGATTAACTTTGAGTTTATTGTGTTTGAAGTTTACTGAGCTTTTTTAACTATAAATTTAAATCTTTTGGCCAATTTGGAAAATTTTCAGTTATGTATTTTTCCAAATATTTTTCAACACTAATATATATTTCTTCTACTTCTATGATTGGAATTGCATATGTGTTAGACATTTTGAAAAGTTTCCACAGGCCCTTAGGTCATGTTATTTTTTTCCCCAATATTTTTCTCTGTTATTCAGAATGGATAATGCCTATTAGTCTATCTTGAAGTTTACTTTTTCCTCTGTTATCTGTAATTGAGCCCATGTAGGGAATTTTTATTTCAGATTCTGTACTTTTCCATTCAATATTTTCACTTGGTTATTTTTTAAATAGTTTTGGTTTCTGAGCTGAGAACATCTTTTTCATCGAATTTGAGTCTCTCTCTCTCTCTTTCTCTCTCTCTCTCTCCCCCTGTCTTTTGCTGGTGGGAGTAGCCACCACATTTTACTATTGGGCCATGAAAGCATCATCACTTCTTTATTCAAATTACAAAGCAAATATAGCCCATCATTTAATGTTTTCCCAGGTGGTTTCTCTCATGTTGTGAAAACACAGACATCTACTTTAGGGCCAAATGAATGTCATTTTGGAAGTGATCCCATTTCTTTTCTTTAATTTTTTATTTTCTTCTGTTGTTACTATTGAGAAGCCCGTTGTCGGTATTATTAGTGCCCCAATGCCATTTCTAAGCAATAGATTGGAACCCATTTTTTTCTTATTAATTTCTTTTTTTAATTGAAGTATAGTTGATTTACAGCATTTCCGGCGTACAGCAAAGCGATTCAGGTATATGCATACACGTATATATTATTTTTAAGATTCTTTTGCATTATAGATTATTATAAGATATTGAATATATCTATAAGATATAAGATATCTTATAGATGTCATAAGATATTGAACTATGTTCCCTGTGCTATACAGTAGGTCTTTGTTGTTTATCTATTTTGTATTGAGTAGTGTGTAGCTGTAAAACCCTTTGCTTTACGGAGCATGGTTTAAAGTCTTTTTTTATTTTTAATAATTCCACTATCTTGAGTCCTACTGGTGTTGGCATCTACTGATTGTTTTTCACTTGAGAATTGTTCCTCTTTCTTCCTTTACTAAGTAAACTTGAATTTAATGTGAACACTGTAAATGCCATGTCATTTGGCTCCTGGGTCTGGTTATAAGCCTATGGAAAATGTGGACGTTTTTGTGTTAGCAGGCAACCAACCCCAATAGTTTCAAACAGCAAATGCTGTCACATCTTCTGTGTGTGGTAGCCCAGATCTCAGTGCAAGCCTCCAAACACTACTCTGATGGTGTGAGTCTTGTTTGTACATACACAGAACAGAGGATGAGCTGTTGCGTTAAAGTGTTCAGTTTAAATATCAGTTTGGTTCTCTAAGCCTGTGGTACATGGGTTTGTATCTCCTCTGTGCATGTGTAGTTCTGGGCTTAGTTTGGGACTGAGCGGTGGTTCCAATTTCAGGTCAGCTCCAGAGAGCTTTGTTATGCCGATTTGAGTTTATGTCACACATGCAGAACTCAGAGATGAGCCTGAGGTCTCTGCAGGCTCCTTCACAGATGTAAGGGACCCGTTCCCCAATAATCAGTCATCAGAAACTATCTCCACATGCGTCAGTCTCCAGTTTTCCTCTCTCCTCTGGTTGAGAAATACATGGTGTCTCTTCCAGTTTTAGCCAACACCACTGTGCCATCTTTCCCCAACTGGGGCTGACTTTTGGGACAAACAGACAAACAAAAAATTAGAGATTCTTACCCCTGGGAGGTCACTTCTCCACATCTTGACCTATCTTCAAAATTCATCAGTTTTTGCTTTCTTTGCAGTCTTCACACACTTCCTTTCCTTTTTGTTTGTTATTTCTTTTTATTGTTAGTCCGAAGAACTACTTCTGGATCTTACATTGCAATTCTATGTTTATCAATGTAACCGTATATCTTTGTATAGACTTATCCATATTCAGTTTCAACCCAACAGTCATTCATGAAGTAGTTGCTATGTAAAATTACTGTGTCAGGTGTTGCTGATACAAATGTGGCTGTCTACAAACCTCAAGAAGCTCCATGTCTATGTCTAACGAGGCACTCATTCCTACACTGGAATGGCCATGAGACTTTATGGAAACTGCTATGAGAAATAAAATGTATGTAGGGTGTTGCAGCCACTCAGATGCCAAGTTTCTTGATTCTGCTAAGAGGTCCAGCAAAAGCTCTAGAAGGAGGGATGCTTTTCCTTGAGTTCTAGCGACAAGAGAGGGGAGATTTTTGGTGAAGCAGAATATTCTGAGCAAAGTTAAAGAAGCCTGCAAGGTGGAATGAGCAGGAGGTTATCTGTGTGGTTACAAAATTCACTGGGTGGGGTAGAGGTGGCTGGAGAGAAAACAGAAGCCAGATTATGTCGGGCAGGAGTTTGAATTTTATTTTACGGACAAAGGTGAGTGATACTATGTTTTCGAAGAGTTAAAGGAATAGACCTTTGGAAACAAAACATATAAATGCATTCAAAAAATTTCCCATCAAAGTAAACTTTTCATAGAGTCCTTCAGGAAATGCGTGCCAGCTTCCTGCTATGTGGCAGGTGCTAAGTTGGCTCTTCATAAACACACTGTGCTTGATACACTGACACCCTTGATGTGTCAAGTAGGCAAGGAAAATGTTAACTTCATAAAGCAGGGCTTCTAGTGTGTATTAAAATGCTACGCTTTGGAATGATCCTATTTGTTGATATTACATGTTTCTGAAAACAACGCTCTGGCTTAATCTTACTTCCTGCTGTGAAATTCAAACTTACTTGTGGAGAAAACAAAATAAAGAAAATAATGTTTCCCCAAGAATATCAACGCTTCCAAAGAAGATCTGTGAGTATTTCATGTGATGTACACAATTAGTCCTGGAACAGAATTTTAACACCAGCGCTTTCCACAAACCTAATGTCCTCTGGACATTGGCCCCATCCCATCCTTGGCCATGGCCCCTGTGGGAGGGCAGCTTGTACTCATACCTGTTGAGTGCAGTTTCTAAAAACTGGCACCAAGACACGAGAGACTTAAAGCAGTTCACTTTTTCTAGTTCTGTTATTAAAATGGATTTTAGAGTCTGCTGAAAGCAATTTTGAGACTAATTAAAATTTTAATATATAACCATAATATATTAAAAGTCAAATTATAATAGTGTGATGTTATTGAATTAGGGCAAGTACACTACACAGGGAACTTTTAATGAACTATGTATGAGCTGTTCCGAATTGCTTCCCTCAATGTGGACGATGCCAGAGATTAAAGAGTACAGTGTAATTTAGTTTGTGGTTTGAGGGCATAATGGGGAAGAGAAGAAACATCGCTTATATTAGTTCCAGTTTATTTTGGGATTAATGTCTTACTTTATAATTGTGTTTGAAAACATGTATTTATTTACTTTCTTACTTACTCTTTTCCTATTAATCTTATTCCTCATACAATGCCTTGGAAAGAAAACCAACTCCAAAAGAAGTTAACATAACAACGTGTTTTTTTTTTTTTTTTTTTTTTTGGAAGTGAATGTGTTTCCCCCACCAATTTTATCCATCTCTTAAGACCCTTTACAGGACATTTTGTCACTTGTACATTTATTTAAAAAGCATCTATTTCAAGCTTTAACATGGCAGGCACAATGCTAGTTGTTAGGGCATCATTGCATATAATTATGTATGGGAAGAGATGGATGTCTAAAATAGTTGAAATGAAACACAATGAGGTGAATGTCTGATTAGAGATGCTTAATTACTTGATGATTCTTTGCTGAGCATGAAGTAAAACATCAGGGGTGTGGAATATAAAACTTCCCTCTGCTACGGGAGAGCAGAGTGGAAGGAAGGAACAGGATAGCATCTCAAACTTGCCAACCCAGAGGTGCTGATTAAACACTTTGGTGCTTCTTCATCTTGATGTAGCAGTATGTTAAGATGTAAGCATCAACCCAATTTTTCAGTTCATCTGCATTCCAATCTATGCATTCACGCACCGCTGAATCTCAATTATGCTCAATCACATTCAGAGCGGAGCCGTGCCTGCGTGAGCACCGTGTTCTAATGTACCAGGTATTAGTTCTTCTCTGTCATCAGTAACAGTTGATGCTCTGAGGGGGGAGAGGGGTGTCCCAGATGCTTCACCAGGAGCTGTGTCCTCATCCTCTCTTAAGTTGCAGTAAAGGCGGTCAGAGGATTCAGGCTGCGATAAGTAGTTTTCTCAAGACTAAGACCATGGCTGGCCCTTCATGGTGAATGGAGTTTGTATTGAAAGCAGAGAGAAGGAAAACCTTGCTTGATGCAGATTTGTGGATGTAAAGATTCCACATTGTGAGATTCTAGGAAAACAAACTCCTCATTCATCCCTGTGCCCATTGTACATGATACACTCAGTGAACACCTTTTAGGCACTGGATAAATATTATTATTTTTTTTTTAAAAAGCAGATAGGAAGTCACAAGAGATCCTCTCTCAGGTAGAAGCTATTTGGGAGGGAGAAGAAGTAGATAGATAACATCTCCACAGTGGAAAGACCACAGGGCAGTGCAGGTTACTGTTCTGGGTAACTAGTGCCACAGTAATGCTAAGTACTGACCACCAAAAAAAGCATTTATTTTTGCCTTTCATTGAAGCTGTCTTTTGTTGATAGTGGCTCCAGGCTGTGAATTGGGTCCAGGTATGGCCTGTTTGTCTTCTTCCTCTGGGACAAAAGGCAAAGTGCTGCAGGATCATTATACAGAAAGGACAGAGGGACAAAAAGGTCAGTGTCATTACACAAGCACATTTCAAGCCTCAGCTTGTCTTACTCACACTGGCAATAACCACTGGCCAGGTAAGCCAACGGCCAAGCCCAAAACCAAAGGGTAAGGAAAATATTTTCCACCCACTACCAGGCCATGGTGGGTGTGGATGTACAATTGTTCTATGCTACAGAAAACTAAAGAATCATGAGAGTATTTATTGATAAGGTAATTTACAAACAAAATATCTGAAAGGGAAGGTTATCTAGAAATGGTTAAGTTAGTAAAAAGAATCAGAGTTTTTTGTTTTTTTTTTTAAATCTTAAGAGCCTTTTCTAGGTTTATTATTTTAGCCTTTGGCAATAGTTACACAAGGTAATTATGTCCTTGCTTAAAAAATGTGTTATTCTCCTTCTTTTGAAATTAGATTTAGACTTCAATAATTACCTTAATAGTTCACCTACAGATGCCAAAACCGGAATATTCACACAACCCTGTGATTTGATGGTGAAACTTGCTTTCACCCTTATTTATCTTTGTTTCCTCAGGATAGATATTTATTTAATTCTTTGCCTCATTTAAACAAAAGTATATAATATTTTTATACCTAATATTTATTTTTTTTTTAGCATTTGAAACACCTAAACTATTAAGCATTGGCTTAATCGTCAATTCCTCAAACCTAGAGCTGGGAGGAAAAGCTATATTTGACTTCAGAGTTCAGGCTTCTAACCAGGATGCAATATTACTTTATGCCCTTGAGGTCTCCATTTTCAATAAGGCCATCCTGATTCGTACAACAGAAATATTCACCAGTGTATTAAATCTCTGTGTTTTAATACAAGGCTTGTTTTAAAATTCCTGTGGAGGCCAGTGGTGAATTCCTCTACAGCCAGGAGCTCAACGGTTATGTGGCGTGACTCTCCGGTTACCTTGACCTCCATGTTTTACGAACATTTTACCCCACTTCAAGGTAATGTCCTGTATTGCATTGAGGGGCTGGGACGTGCAAGCCACCCACATGCTCAGGAAGGAAGGACAAGCTCAGATATTGATAGATGCCAGTCTCGGCCACCCCCAGACTCTCCAATTCTAAACCTCTGCGTCACTTTTGACACCTCTTTTGGAGAGCCAATACTGTGTGTTCAACCAAATTATTTTATTTGTGTCCTCAACAAACAGGAGGGTGGCATTTCCTGGACTTCTTACTTTCTCACGGGATTTTGAAGGGTTTGGAAGGATTGAAAAAGCATGAAATGACATGGCATGTGATGCAGACTCAACACCAGTTATTTGTTCCTGGAGATAGAAAGCAACCCAAGCTTTCTGTTTCCAGAATGTTCCAAATGTTCCACCTACATCGTATTTCCAAGGAGCTGTTTAAGGGACTTCTTGCTTGAGGGCATCTTATGTATTGATGACAGATTGACATTCCAAGCAAATACCGATCACACCACTATTTAGCTCACGCACTCCCGTGGTTTGCTGTTGCCTAGAATAACTGTAACATTTTCAGGCTCTAGTCTTTGCCCTCTATGCTCTTACCTGACCAACCCCTCTGTTCTTGTGTCTTACTCTCTGTTCCCTTTCAGGCACCTTACACTCTCCGCAAACCCATCTCTGTTTCACTGCATTCCTTCTACAGGCACTATGTTTCCTTCCTTCCTGTTCTCCCCATGATTTTCTTCACTAGGCAAGCCCTTCCCCAGTTTTCCCTTCAAACCCCTTTATATTATTTGAGTTCTGTATAAATAACCATCTCTTCCATGAAGCTGTTTTTAATCCTGCCACCCCTACAAGAGGATAATATTATCTGTCCCTCCTCAGAAAGATAACAATGTATCTGTATCTTTTCCATGGTTCCCAGAATCCAGGTGTTACTATCAAGAAGCTGTGTGATTTAGACCTTATTCCCTCACATGGCTGACATCGGTGTCCCCAACTACAAAACAGGGACATAAACATCAACACCGTGGGGCTGGAGAGAGCATGAAGTGAAATAAGAAGGTAAACATCCTCACACAGCGAAGACACCCAACCACCATCAGTCCCGTACCGTCCTACACTTTCCTGGACAGAAAGTTCTCTACGGATTGGCGTATGTCTGAGTTTTTAAGAGGCACAGCGCATATTAGCTCTCAAAATTGTTATATCAAGGAATTTAATTAAAATGTCTCCACTAAGGTATATTTTGAACTGTGGTTCAAACTATTAGTCTTTTACAGCGTGTCTCAGGCAGACGGTCCTTTTGTCTCCTGAGCACCCCTGAGAGTTTATCTCAGGTGCCCAAGTTTAATGAGAGACTCTGTTCTCTTCCTGCATTTATGATACAGTGTCCTTTCATGATGTTTAACAGGACAAAAAAAAAATCACAGAAAAAATGTTAAATTTTCAGAGAAATGGTAAAAGAGGAAAATAGCTAATTTATTTCCCCTGTTTCTTTTTTTCTTCTAGCAGTTCCATTTACTTATTTTTAAAGGTTATCACCTGTTTCTCTCTGGCTAAAAAATAAATTAATGAAAAATTTTTGTCCAGAAGGCTTTTCTTTGAAAATTCTAAAACTGCAGTCGATTATGCCTGGAATTTGGGGGTTTTGAAGCTGAATAGCAACTAGAGAAAGTTAGGCAGCAGATGAAGAGTGAGAAAGAGAAGGACATCACTTCTGTCTTGGTTGCAAAGTCACATTCTTATCATGGTTCTGACAGCTGCTCTCATTTGACAATAGAGCCGTGATTAAGCTTATTGTTTTCTTGTGTTATTTTTTTTTTCATCATTCTTTTTTTTTATATAGCCAGATGTTTGGAGAGAGAGCAAACCACTAAGTTTATATGTATGCATGCTTGTCTGTATATAAATTTGTATACATGTATGTATTTTATAGATTTTTCTCAGCTTTATTGGCATAGGTGGCATGTCATAATGGTGATGTCAGAGGGGTCTCAAGAGACAGCACGTGCATGCTGGCAGCCTCCTCTGTGCTGTAACCCTCCCTCCACCTCCTCCTTCCCACCACAGCCAGCATACATGACCCACGTGAATCAGCACCATCTCCCTCCTGTACATGGAAGTTCAGGTCTGTCACGGTGGGACAGCCAAGACTTCAGAGCGAGGAGGGTCCAGACACAGACAGGAAGGAATATGGGACAGCATGGCCTCAGTCTTCTGCCACTTCCTGGCCACCTGGGTAGCTCAGACCAGACGACGACAGTCAGAAGTTACAGCAAATATTCAGGAGAGGTTTCCAGAATATCCTGGCTTTTTCCACATTGTGTCAGGGCCCAGGGGATCAAATGAGGCACTGAGAGGAGGGGAAAGTGGTTCTCCATCCCTCCGTAGGGAATGCAGACAGGGGCCGGAACCCCTCAGAATGGAAAGTTGGGAGCAGGCAGGATCTGGAGGCAGGGCAGTGGGAGTGGTCTGTCCAGAGAGCGGGCCACGATGGACTCCTGGTCCGCAGAAAACGTAGGAAAAGTAGTAATGAGGCTGATCAAGCGTGAGTCTGCCTGTTAGTATCACCGTGACCGGAAATTCTAAACAACCTCAGCGATGAGATACTCTTCATCGAAAACAAACAAACGAAGCAAAATAAAGCACAAATTTTCTGGTCCAAGTTTTAAAAACTGCCTCAGTTACTGTTGAGTTCAAAGTACACACATGCTACACATAACATGTGTACACACACGTATACTTGCTTCAAATTAGCACATTCTTACTACTCAGCTTTCAATAAACATTGCATTCCATACACAGGTCAGTTCTCAGGCTTCTCGGTTATAGAGTCAGGCCCTGCACACACACAGGAACTCAGCTGCACAGAATTGTCCAAGAGTAACTGTGAAAGTTTGAAATCCTGAAGCTTGCTCTGAGTGGTCTGTGTTTCCACATTAAAACAGAGACTTCCAGGTGAGAAACAGTGGCCCCAGATTGCAAAGACAGAGACAAATACATGAGTTAGAGCGCGGTCCTGTCCTTCCATGTGCCCACTTGTGGTTTGTGTTTAATGTTTAAAGCAGGAAGCAGTGTATGGGTTGGGATTTCTGTTTGACCAGTGCAGATTTCAGTGCAATATTCTCTCTAATTTCATCATTGTAAACTTGAATGTGTCTTCTTTTTGTTTTATTTATTTTTTAAATTTTATTTATTTATTTTACAAATCTTTTTTTTCATAATTAATTTATTTATTGGCTATGTTGGGTCTTAGTTGCTGCATGCAGGCTTTCTCTAGTTGCGGCGAGTAGAAACTACTCCTCTTTTTTTTTTTTTTTTAAGCCTTTATTGGAATATAATAGCTTTACACTACTGTGCCAGTTTTTGCTGAATCAGCTGTATTTTTACATGTATCTGCATGTCCCCTCCCTCCCACAACTATTTCCCACCCTCTCTGCCCCACTCCTCTAAGTCATCACCCATCACTGAGTTGGTCTCCCTGTGTTACACAGTTGCTTCCCACCAGCTGTCTATTTTACATCCAATAGTGTATACTTGTCAATGCTACTCACTTTGTCCCAGCTTCTCCTTCCCCCCCTCCCCGTGTCCTCAAGTCTGTTCTCTGCATCTGTGTCTTTATTCTTGCCCTGTCACTGGGTTCATCAGTACCATTTTTTTAGATTCCATATATGTGAGTTAGCATACGGTATTTGTTTTTCTCCTTCTGGCTTACTTCACTCTGTATGACCGGTCTCTTCAGATCGAATAAATCTTTCGTCTTTTGTTTTAGAACCAGAGAACAATACAGAAAATAATGATCATGACTACTTTTATCACAAAGAACAGGGGGTGGCAAAGGCAATCGGGACCCCATGGTTGACTCCGTGGGCACAGGCCACAGCCCTGTCCTGATGGGCCAGAAGCTCTGAGTCTTGTCCAAACACCGTATGTGCGGGAAACGGGGGGAATGGGAATCAGGGCAGGAATCAGGGGTGCCTGCTGGGTGCTGAGGGCAGGTGGCAGCCCGGCTTGCGGAACTCATGACCCTTTGGCTGTTCCCCAAAATAACCAGGGACGCTTTCAGAGGAGCCTGAAGGTCTACTCCTCCAGGGATGTGCGGATATTGAGCTGTGGGCCGTGAGCTTAGCACCAGCAACCTCTCACCAGAAACACAGTAACTGCCACATGCTGGGATCATCTCCGTTTGCGTGTCTACACCGTATATGACCCCGTCAACAGGAACCCACAGGTTGGTCGGGCTTCAGGGCCGTTCCTGTTCCTGTTACCACCCACGGCCCCAAAATGGTTTATTTTACCAAACATAGTTAACATTTACTGCGGCATGCATCATTCTAAGTGGGCAGCTTCTAATTTTAAAATCAAAGACACTGAAACACAGAGAATTTGAATCACAGGCCCAAGGTTATTCATGTAGGAAGTGACTGTCATGTCGTAAGATTCTAGCTGAGGTATTGCCACTGGAGACACTGTTCCCTCAACTAAGGCATCCTCTCCACTACTGTAATAGTGCCACTTACGTGAGAGAAGTGATGCACGTCAGTTCTATGCATTCTATTGATCAAATCAAGTCACATGATTATGCTTGACTTTGGTCGGCTTGGGAGAGAGTGGTCCTACCTTCTGCCTTGTGAGCAGCCCTGATTTCCACAACAATCGCCTTGCCTTC
The DNA here is from genome assembly GCF_030028045.1 of Hippopotamus amphibius kiboko. Classification (NCBI taxonomy): domain Eukaryota; kingdom Metazoa; phylum Chordata; class Mammalia; order Artiodactyla; family Hippopotamidae; genus Hippopotamus; species Hippopotamus amphibius. The sequence goes on from NC_080190.1 coordinate 169,477,896, forward strand.
CATGGGCATGATTCACTGCTACAGACCAATGTTAAGAAGGGGAGGTTATACACAATCCAATACTTAACGTATTTTTGTTAAATTCTATCTGTCGCTGGAATACACAGGAAAAGCAAAATTAGAGAAACATACTGCAGTACATACAATAAACATAGGAGTTCTTTCTTTGTTATTTATCCCAATGTAATGCACTCTAGTTTGCATAGTCCATTTTCTATTCTAGGAACTATGATAATACTTTAAAAGTATATAATGTTTTTACCTGCTCTCCCAATTTTCAGATTTCTGCTCTTTGACACAAATATTATACGGCTCACAGCACATCTTATTGGTAGTCAGGATTGCACATACGAGGCCCAGGCTACTTAGTAAATCAGACGTGATCTCTGTACTCTCCTTAATTAAGTTTTCTATTCCTTGCTCTATTAAAGCATCATCAGTCCATGGCCTCTTAAGTTGGAGAAGCTGCTGACACTGCGTTACTGAGGGAAGAAAGTGCTACTGATAGAATAAAGATGGGGGCTTTAGGGGAGGAAGACTCTGAGCCAGAAGTTGAGACTTCAGTGATCCAATCACATTAACCTCTGAAGAGAGAAGAGGTTTCACTTTAGCAAGGGGGCAAGAAGATCATTTTGTAAAGAGCAGGAAGATGTGGGCAAGATACTTGACACTTGGCACTTTCTGCACCTGTTTGTCTAAGATTCCCCCTCCTTCCTTCCTTTCTTCCCTCCTTTCTCCATTCCCTTTTTTATTTTGAGTAATACATTAAACATATGCTATGTGCCAGATTCTGTTTTAGAGGCTGAGAATCAGCAATGAACAGAACAAAAGATTTGCCCTCTTGGAGATGTTTGTATATATATGAACCATCTTTTAATATATATACATGTATATATATTGCAGCAAGTAAATATGTTACATTCTCAATGATAAAATAAAGCAGGATAAGAGGATAAGGATGATAGAGATGAGATTTGCTCTCGTATAATGTGAATACTGTGAGTTTAGGGAAGGATATTCTATGTAGATGAGAGATGAACAGACACACAAATGAAGTAATAAAGTAACAATCAGTTGTGTGGATAGTCTGGGGGACAATGTTTCAGGCAGAGAAAATATCAGGGCATGAGGTGGGAGTGGGACTCCTGTGTTCAAAGAAGACTAAAAGTCAAGAATATCTGCAGCCAAAGAAGCAAGGAAGCCACAAGAATAAGGGGAGGAGAGGTGACAGTGTGCAGTGCCTGGCAAGGCTGGTAGAGCACATCAGGAAATTAGTGGTGTGTTCCCAATGTGATGAAAACACTTTTAAGAACTGAATGCAGGACTTCCGTGGTGGTACAGTGGTTAAGAATCTGCCTGCCAGTGCAGGGGACAAGGGTTCAAACCCTGGTCCAGGAAGACCCCACATGCCTTGGAGCAACTAAGCCCGTGCGCCACAACTACTGAGCCTGAGCTCTAGAGCCCATGAGCCACAACTACGGAGCCCTTGTGCCACAGCTACTGAAGCCCATGCACCTAGAGCCCGTGCTCCACAACAAGAGAAGCCACTGCAATGAGAAGCTCGAGCACCGCAACGAAGAGGAGCCCCCACTCACCACAACTAGAGAAAGCCCACATGCAACAACGAAGACCCAACACAGCCAAAAATTAAATAAATAAATAAATAAATAAATAAATTTATATTAGAAAAAAAGAACTGAATGGAAACATGCTATGATTTGCATTCTAAAAGGATAAATCTAAATGCTGACAGTGGTCACAAAGAACTAGACGATTCTGCAAAATATTAGACACATGGTAGGTACTCCCTGGACATTTAATAAAAGAAATAATTAAATGAGCAACTTATCCCTTTCCCCGATATTTGTCACTTGTAGTGTGAAAGAGGACAATATACTGACCTGATATATATATACACACACCATAGGAGTGCATGGCTGAGTATCCAGTGTTTGTCGTTTTTTGCCTCCCTGCATCTAAGTATCACTTTATAACAGCGTGAGATCCTCCATTTCAGAGCAGCCATCCAGAGGGAGGGTGGACATGTGACTTAGGATAGCTGATCAGAGGCCCTTTCCCAGATCTTTGAATCAGTTGCTACAGTGCTGGAGGCAACTAGCTCAGACCCACCCAAAGAGGTGACTTCTGCAGGCATTCCAAGAACCGAGCCTCCAAGGAACAACCTGCTGGGGCCTCCAGTTCCCAGTCTATCTTGTGAGTTTCCTGGAGCCATTTTAATGGATGTCCATTTTGCTTCAGATGTTGTAGTGGCCCCTGTACTGCCTTGATCACTTCACTTCCTATCCCTTTTCCAGATCCTTGCACTCATCCCCCAGCTTCTGCATGACTAATGTTAACTGATCACAGCTGAGACTTTCCAAGGAATGCCTTGGACACTAGAGCCACATCGCCAGCTTGTAGGAAGTTCTGAAAGTATACTTAAGAGTTGACTTTTACACCTCCTGCTACCCTAACCCCTACAGACAGAACCCACCCTCAGTGACTGACTGGCTTGATGCAAAAGTACAGGAGCATTTGCCCTGAGGAAAGACCAACTCTGAGGCCTCCTGCACACTCCAGAGCTCCCCCGGCCCCACCAGGATCCACTCAGTCTGGGATTTCTGAAATTACAGACCGGCTTGGCTCTTCCCTTTCCCTTACATGCTCTGATCATCCCCTTACTATTTTCTTCTGGTCAGATTCAGAAAACCAAAAATATATCACCCACTTAAATATGAATTTCAATTAAACGACAGTTTTTGTTCATTTGTTTATCTCGTCTCATTTTCAATATAAGTATGTCTGATGTGATATTTGAGACACAGCTATACTAATAACTTATTTGTTGCTTATTGCAAATTCAAACTTAACCAGATGTTCCGTATTTTACCCAGCCACTCTCCCCAGAAGCCCTCCCTCGGAAAATGACCTGCATCCTTGTCTTTACTGAGGGTGTGCATCTGGGAAAATCTCTTCTAAAACAGGCAGCTGAAGTCAGTTTCTGTTGTTTACAATCAGTAAGCCTGAGTGAGGCAGATACATTCTGATTCCAGAGTTGTCCAATCAGGAGAGTATCCAGGTTTATAGTCCTATAACGACCGGCCATGAAAGTAGATGCTGTGTTGGATTTTACTTGTTGTTCTCTGCAGGTCCATTTTCTCCCCTTCTCCACTCTTGTCAGTGCCCCCAGGGGCATCCTCTGACCTGTCTTGACATATGACCTCTTGGTGGTAGGAACCAGGGGAAGCCCACAGGAAATCTGAGTGTGGAGGGAGGTAGAGGTCCCCATGCTCATGTTTCTGGTTCTTTCCCTGCCAGGTCAAGGTTCTGAGCTGCCACAGTGTCCTGATGGAGGTCCCAGCTCCTGTCGGGGCATTTCTTCCTACAGCTCCTGTTCTCTCCAGGTTTTAGTGACAACTCACTCCCTTTGAACCTTTAAGCTCAGGGATGAGGGCACTTCTCTTCTGGCCTAGCCCAAGGATGCTCCATCACTCCCTATTAGGCTCCCTTCTCCTTACCCACATCCGTCCATCCATCAATCACTCTTTGGTCCACACTTTTCCATGTGTCCTACTGGGACCTCAAATAATACACATATTTGTATTAAACACACATAAATCTACCCACAGAAGTATTATGCACTACTCTCATTTTATTCCAATAACTTATTTTACCAGTAACATTAGGAATATTAATCTGCATACTATTTTGAATTTACTCAAATATACTTTTTTCTTTAGAGTATGAACAGTACTAACGTGGACTCAGTTGGGTATTGGGAACCTGAAGTACCAGATTCATTCAGCAATTAGAGGAGTTATTCAGAACGCTGCATTGCATTGATGATCAGAAAATGGACTTTGAAAACAAAAGAAAGAAAATGGACTTTGCAGCTTAGGCACACATGTTTGTGTCCTGCACCTAATTTGGTATAAACCCTTAGTTACTTCACCTTTATAGATTTCAGTTTGACATCTGAAAAAGGGGAGTAATTAAATTTACATTGTAGGTGAACTATGAAGAAGAAACTAAAAACACATGTAAAGTTACTAGCTCAATATATTATTAATGGTATAGATTTGATAAATGTTGGCCATTGTACCCATTTATGTGTGTATCATTGGATTTAATCTGCAAGTCTCTACATTTCTATGACAGTGATGCTTTGCAAGGTTTTGTGAGAATTATAGGAAACCTATATGCAATACATTACCCTGTAAATGGCAGCTATTATTATCATGAGGGAGAGAAGAGATGCAAAGACAGCCCAGGCTCAAGAAAATGGCTTCCAGCCCTTCTCCAGGTATGAAACAAATTGCAAAGGAGACCACAACAAAAATGATATTCCCATGGGAGATTTAAAAAGGTTAAATAATTATAAGTATAGAAAGTTTTGTGGCCTTTCATCAGTAACTGGTCTTAATCTTCCTGACTGCTAAGGCTCTCATCCCCTTTCCCCAATGGATACTAACTAAAATATCTCTAGATCCTAATAGAAATAAGCCTGAGGATATTCTGAGGCCAGATCCTGCCAGAGGCACACATGTCACCTTCCTATAAATATGCTCCAGGTAACCAGTGTAACCTGAGGCAGCTCCACAGGGAAGCCAGGGGCAGCAGAAATCCCTAAGCCTAGAGACAAGGACGTGTGGTCTCTTCTTAATGCCAGGATACAATTATATCAATGACAAATATATTTGGGGGTTAGTACCCAGGACAAGGGATATATTTAAGCTGTTTTACTCCTCAATGCTCAGACCACTTCTCTATTTTGTTAAATCTTTCATAATAAAGATAGAGAGCGAAACAGAGATGGGAATTTCTTGGCAGTCCAGTAGTTAGGATTCCGTGCTTTCACTGCTGAGAGCACAGGTTCAGTTCCTCGTTGGGGGGAACCTAAGATCCTACAAGCCTCGGGGTGAGGCCAAAAAAAAAAAGAGAGAGAAATAGACTCTTCGAGTATACCTCCTTCTTACATAATATGTTTCCTTGACTCTGTGGCCTTAAAAATGATGTCCAGCCTCATTTTCCTGATGGACATGGGATGTTCTTCATGTAGGTCTCGTCTCTACCTCTCCTGCCTCTTTTTTGGTCCATACCCAACCCAACTTGTCATTAGTAATCTCTGGCCTGGAGAGGCAGCTCAATTACACAAACATCATGTGAACACACATGTGGTAGTGACCACATCTACCTTTGCATTCCCTTCATTTCACCTCCGTGAAACAGATGATTTGTTTTAAACAAACTTACAGGAAGTCTTGTTCTTTCTTTTGTTCAGTTTTCCATGGCTCATTCTCCCACCAAATAGTAAAGCCTCGCGTTCGGTGTCAGTCTATGAGCCCTGATGCAGTAAACTAAGGAAACCTGCTCTTACATCAGGCGAGCGATTTTCCATGATCACTGCAAACACCAGCTAGAATATGTGCCCAGTCTGTCTTCTATGCTCCACATCCTTTAAAAATGACTGTGCACCAACTGAAGGACATGGGAGGCATGATATCATTTCATCAGCTGTGAAATATAGTGAAATCAGTCAAGAGGTATTTTTCTAGGTTTTCAAACAGTGAACAAAATGAATCCTGGAAGTTCATTGGTGGTCAACCTAGCTCCTCAGGGTATAGTCTTCAGAGAGATTTGGGTGTCAAACCAGGAAGGGAAAAAAAGTGCTCATTTCCTCCGAGTGTGTTCTTTTCATACACAATTGGAAACTTCTCATGGCAGGCTCCAAACCGGTTAAGGAGAGTTCATACCTGCCTATCACCTTGGCTCTTTCAGGCATAGACGCACCCAAGAGCTTGCAGAGATGTGCAAATTAAGGGAAAAATGGGATCAAAAGAGGAACTCACTAAGAAAACTCAAATGGCAAAGTATCAATGTTTGTTTCTTTGTAAATAAAATACTCCATCGGAAGTAGGTAGGGACTAGAATGGCTGAGAAAGCAAGACTGGGGCTTGGTGGAGGAGGATGAGTTATTTCCAGATCCAGACAACTGCTCTTTCCAAACAGAGAGACCTCTGACGCGCAGCTTTGGTGGATGACATGGCATTTACTGCTCTAGGAGGATGCTAGTGTTCTTTTATCTCAGTTGGCGCTGAGGCACTAGCTTATTGCACCTGAGGAAATCACTGCTGGTGAGAGAGTAGCAGAATATAGGTTCTGAGATGCTTTAACAGTAGCAAAGCTTAGCCAAGTCTTGAAGAATTCAAATGTTGATGAAAAAGGTGTGGCGTGGAGGTAAGTCCCACGGAGGAGTCCCAGAATCCATGCTCTACGGCAGCACAGTTTCCCCACATCTCACGTCTGAGGAGCCTTTGTTCTCCTTGGGACTTAGGCAGCTGTAAATCAGATGTGGCTGTGCTCACTTTAACTTCACAGATGGAGGATTCTAGGCAGCCAGCAGGGACCGGAGAGTGTGTTGAATAAACTGAACCTCAACACCTGTCTTCGATGTTCCCTTTAAACCCAGAAAAGTTAAGTCTCTATCAGGACTAATAGGAAGGAAACCAAGGAAGCTACTTGGCCAGATTTTAAGCTAAAGGGAAAGTCTTAGAGATGCATGCATCACTTTCTACCAGATCTAGCTGTTCTGTGACCCATCCGGCTCCATTTCATCCCTCAGGCCTGACACCGATAATTTTTCCAATTTAATAAATGTTTATTGATCCTCTGCAATTAACAAAGCATTGAGTAGCCATTTCGAAAATACAGAGTTGGCAACAATATGATGATGCCTCAAGGAGCTTGCCATGGCTCTGATTCTTTCTGCGGTACACCTTTCTGCCTCCTTCTCCATTTGACAAACTCTCAAATCAAGTCACAAACTGGTGGCTTGTGGACCTGATCTGACCCGCAATATTTTTGTTTGTTTTAGTTGAAATTAAATGTTTTTCTTTACTAGCACGGTCTCTGCAGTTCACTACAGGTAAAACAGTCACTATTACAGACATTGCTTCTGCTTCACATATTCTCTTAACTTCTTGACTGCTATTGTGAATGCGTTTGCATCCCTAGCACTGAGTTACCTTTCTCCTCCTCCAGGAAGCCTTCCCTTCCACTTTAATGTGTACTGTGTGCTCTTGTTACTGGGTCCCACTGGAAAGCTTTCCTATATCCATCATAGCTATTATCTTCTTGAAAACAGGAATTAGTGTTTTATCTCTATCACCAATATCTTTTGTGGTGCTTGGCACATATAAGCGTTTTTTTGTCTATTACATATAGACATAGATAAAGAGACAGATCAGATCTCAAAACAAAATACTGAGATAACGTTGCCATCGAACGTTGCCAATAAATTGAATGCTGTTAACTGTGAAAACTTAGATGATCTTAAACTATTTGATACCACAATAATTTTATGATGCATGATTTGGCAATAGATGATCTCACTCTTTTTTTTTTTTTCTAATTTCATGAACTGTCTTTTTGACTATGCATTCCTTGGGAGCAGAATCCTCTCCCCCCTCTTAAAATATTAAGTCACCAGAGTCCCACAGAGCACACAGCAAATGACAGCTGTGCAATAAATCTGTTATGAATAAACAGAAATATCTAAAGACTTCGGATGCAGAAACACACTTATTTGCTTTCCAAAATGCAGTGCCAGCAGCCTTGAGTGGCACTTAGAAGGAAGAGGATTTGAATGCTTTGGAGAGGAGGAGAAAAGAACTGAAGTGATACAAACATGTGATACGCTCTTTGGGGGGTGTCATGAGTACTGGTGTTTGAGGCCATCTGAGAGTCCTCTTCAAAAATCAACTGTTCCCTTTGAAGCCGTGAGGATTGACTCTCCCACAACTGCAAGTGCCTGGCACTATATCAGGAAGAGATTTATTAAATTTAACAGACCAGAATATTATTACATAAAAAATACTGCCCCTTAGCTGCAATCAAACCGTTCAGCCGTCTGTTGGTTTCACTCGTCTCCTGAATACTTTACCATCTCCCTCATAGCTGCTTGGTTAGAACCAGATGTGGCGCACAGCCACGTGGGGTATTGGGCCTCTGATCACCCCTGGGATAGGGGAGGGGACACACTCAGAGGGCCCAGTACCATCATGTGTTTTGTTAATTTGTTGTTTGCCATTCGTTTGCTGACAAGTTTTGGGTACAACTTTCTGTTTGGAGTTTGAAGGAAAGTAAGAGTGTCCATTAAGTGACCTCCGATTCTCCCCCTCCCATCTTACCACCATTGGCTGGTACGAGCAGCTTTGGCAGGTTTACGTCTAATGAATTTTATGCCGGGGAGGGCTACGGAGTTGATGGTTGCCTGCCATGGTAATGGGGTGGTGCTTTTGTAAGATGTAGTAGCTGAAGACCCAAGGATACCTAAATGAGCTCTTCAAGTGAGCCAGACACAGTGGGACACCTGCAAGTCAAAGCAAAGATGACAATTCACCGTCAGGTAGGGCTTCAACCCTACAAGCCCTAATCAGGACGTAAGTAAGCTGTCATGGTTGAACGGGAAATACACCTCTCGTATATTTTTTTGATGGGCCTTCTGTGAATGTGAGTCCCCTTAACCCACCATCAAAAGTCACCCTCTTGATTGTTTTAAAGACATAGATTTACCCAAAGCTACTCTGTGTGTGTCACACAGCTATTCAACAACACAGGAGATTCTGAAAGTCTTTTCTCTCTCTGTCTCTGCCTCCACCACCCCCCACTCCCCTCCTCTCTCCATGTCTCTGTCTATTTGTCTACACCCCCTCCATCTCTCTGTCTGTCTATCTGTCTGTCTCTCTCTTCCTCCTTCTCTCCCTCTCTCTTTCTCTGCTATGACTTTTGACATAAATATTTCAAAATATTTTTATTATGGCATCCATTTGATTGCTTCACTAGAACAAAATTAGTTACAAAGGGCAGATGAAGGAGTATAAAATATAAAATTACTACTTTCTTCTGATGCAAACATGACAATAAATTCCCAGGTCAGCCATTCCCCAGCCCGTGCCCACTGTAGTGGTCCGGTACCCCGTGATAAAGCAGTGGGTACATGCCAAGAAAACATTGTGTATGCTATTACTAAGATTATTTTTGAGGCTTATGGGATATTCTAACATGAAATATTTACCCATAAGCCTTAGAGAGAGCTTTTATGGACCTAGGCCTTTGTTTTGAACTTGTCACAAAGACATCTCTTGTGTTTTCCTTCACATTCAACATTCATAGATTAGAGGAAGCCCACATTTAATACCCTTTAAATTCCACATAATAAAATAGTAAAGGAGATTAAGTTAAGGTTACCAGAGAGCAGGTTAATAGATGCTGGGCAGCAAAAATAACACTGGCCAGTACTATAGTTAATATTCCTTTCCCTCAATTCTCATATCTATTCAATCATGTGATAACCAGTATTTCTGGTTTAATTATTGCCAGGAGGAGGCCAAGGTTCCATGGACCCTATCAGATCGTACTTAAGCACTGGTGGGCCTTTCACCAACTATTTGTACAGGCAGGGTTTTGCTGCATTAAAAATGTCGCATCCGTTTAGCAGTTGTGTGCAGAAATCCCTCTATTAACATAATCAGGAAGTCACATTACAGACAAAAGACAATAGACACCAGGAGAATATATCAGGCCAAAATTTAAGACAATTGTTAGTCAAAAACTTAAAAATGTAGAACAATGTATATAAAAATAATAGTGCATATATAAATAAAGAAATGTGGACATTTTATTGAACAGAATACTGTCTACTTAAGCACAGTTACAAGAAATAGTCCTTAGATGATGGTAGGATGCCAAGCACAATGGGATACATGTAGAACATGCTGAAGACTGTTGTTTGTGGGATGTTACAATCCTTTCAAGGCATCTTTATCAATAATGCAGCAGCTAATATTTATCGAGTGCTTCTTATAAGCCAGTCATGGGTGCATAGGGAGAACTCAAGAAACATTTTTTGATTGAAAAGAACCCTAAGACAAAGCAAACCAAATAAACATCACTTTCATCCTTGGAACTTCCTGGGTGGAAAGCACAGTGCCAAGCCATAAGAGCAATTCCTTGTGGGAGACAGACACACAGCCAGACAGACATACAGCCACCAGAAAGAGATGCAAAAGGGGCTAAACACAGCCATGTGCAGGGTTCCGTACTGTACAGAAGTGGCATGAGGATGCTGTCTGTGGTTGCTGGAGGAGACACTTTTATGTTAGAAAAATAAGCATAGGGAGGATAAAATCCTCTCTGTGTTTGGGAACACACTAATGGGGGAGCCAGGATTTACCCTATACACTGGTTCAAGCCGTTTGTTACTGAGTGGTCCCCAAGGTAGAATTCTCTTTTCTAGGGATCCTCAAATTGCTCTGTTAATATTATAATTGTCATTCATACTTTTCTCATTTTTTAAAATTAAAGTATTTGATATGGTTATATATATGAATATATACGATAGTACATTAAGACATATATAATTTTAATATAAATGCATACACTTGTAGCAGGGTGCATGTTGATTTTAAGCTTAGATGCATTTAACATTTTTTTTAAAACGCGATAACTAAATTAAGGCATAATTGTGTGCCGCCCACTGGTGTTCTTAAAGTGTAAGCCAATTGCTCCAGTCTTTAAATCAAGAACACAAAAATAAGCAGCCCTTCTCTGAGTTGGAATAAGTGTTCAATTACTCTCAGTAGCTTTCAAGTTGATAGTCGAGAGGCGTCGTTATTTCAAAAGCTATTAGTTCCTATAGATTAAATTATATTTAATGCTCACAACCCTCAACCCCATTAAAATACCAGGACATTTTAGACCATTCTCTCCACTTTCTCTGGGGCTCCATTAGCATCACAAGAAACTCAACGCTGTGAATTGGTAAGTAATTAAATGGAGCATGTGATGGGATTCTGACGCCTCGTGTCTGTTTGGAGGAAGCTCAAGTGTCTCATCTGAGTTGAGGGATCTAAGGGTTTCTGTCATCTGAAAACATGATTCTTAGAGCAGGGCGACCGCACCATGTTGCTGATGGGGAAAATAACGGAGACTGTTCCTATCAAGAGGAACAAAGTGAAGTCACTTGGCATGGCTAAGCCTTCACAGCTGGTTGGAGCTAAGGAAATTCACTGTCTTTCAAGAAACTGTTATTAAGCATTTATAATGTGTCAGGCTCTATACAAAGTGAAGAAATAAGACAAATTTCCTGTCCTCAGGGTCTCATACGTCAGTTGAACCAACATATAAACAAATACATTCATAATGCCGTGTCGTAAATCCATGACTGAATCAAGAAACAAGGTTTGTAACTTTGCTCCGATTCTTGACTTGACCTCCACATCTCCCTAACCTGCCCTGCTGTGTGTCACATAAATGCCATCGGAGGACCACAGGAACGATTTTGTAAGATAGCCTCAGATAATTCAGCATTTGCTCTTTCTCTCTCTTTTTTTTTTTTTTTGGTTGAAAAATGTCCAGTTTCAGTTGAAAAATACACATAAAATTACAGAGAAGAACATAACAATAATCCTATCCGCATCTCCCAGAATGAATCACTGTTGGAATACAGTCATTGTCTGCCTTCATGTCAAAGAAAAATAAATGTATTGTTTCATAAAAACGACGCATGCTATTAAAAATTTTTAATCTGTAACAAAGATGAAAATAAAAAATAAATCCCTGCAAACCTCACTGCTTAAAAAGTAAGCGTCAATAACACCAGGTGCTATCAGTGGGGCAGATCTCAGTGAGTGTAAACAAGCGTGAGCGGGAGTCCATGTGTTGAAGGAGAGGGGGATTTCATTAAAAGGAGATTATTCTGCTGCAGCTACTTTTTTCTATCCTTAGACACCCATCAGTCCAGGCTCCTTTTCTTGTTTACTTTATGTTTCTAAATAATCTCACTGGTTTTGGCGCTCTTTTGCTCCTTTCCTTAGATGGTGGATGTCAGGAGCATTTTGTGATACAGTTTCAGTTTTCTACTTCACTTGCTCTTAAACTGCTTTTTCTTGCCTTTGTCTATGTAATTTTTACCTTTTACGGGCATGTCTCTTCTAGTTTGCTTAATTATTCTGACTCCTTCCACTGGACAGCCCTTAGACTCCACCTTCAGCTCATGTCAATCACTCTCAGTGTTGACTGGGCAGCTCTAACAGGCTGCGCGCTGCGCTACATCCTGGTTCCTGTTGTCCATGGGGGAGATAGACATGGAGCAAGGAAACAGCAAAGCGAAAATATGATTACAAACATATATGAAGGAAGCAAACGTGGAAACTGAGTACAGCCCTCTTTTAGAGAGGGTGGGGAGGAAATGCTTTCTCAAAAAAGTGAAAGTTAAACTCAAACCTAAAGAAGGACAAAACCAGCACTAGAATAGTGCCTGGCATATGGTAGGTGCTTAATAAATCTTTTCTGAATGAATAAATACATTAATATGAATATTAGAGAGAAGAACATTTAAAGAGAGGGACTTAGCAGTGCTCAAACCATTTTACTGGACTCAAACATCCTAATCCCTCCTCCTTTCTCATTTTGACATCTCTTGTAATCATGATGATACTCCTGATATAACTACTATTATCTTTACAGCTATCAGGTATTGGTACCATAGAGCAGGCACTTTGTGGGTCACTTTATATTGTTATCTCAATTAACTCTCACAAAATCTTATTAAATTTTATCTCACAAGATATCATTTCTGTATGTGCAGTGTTGGTTTTTTGTTGTTGTTTTCTGTTTTCCGCATCAGGAAATGGCAGTCCAAAGTTTAACTGAACTAGCCAAGGACACAAAGCTATGGGACAGAGTTTGAAACCGAATGTAGGTCTGTCTTTCTGCAAATCCAGTGATCTACATCTAGAATGTTCTTATACGATCGAGTACTTGTTTCAGTCAAAATCCCATGGAATATAACAGGATGAATAATCTGTCCACCTCCATCAAGCTTGGGAAAGGAATTCTGAGAACAGGTAGTGAGGTTGGGTAGATTAGAGCCGCATGACTGGGGCCAGGTGTATCTGGATTCAAATTCAGGTCCAGACATCTGGTAGGTCGACAACCTTAGGCAAATAACTTAATCCAAGTCACGTGGGTTTTGACACCTGCTGCACAGAGATAATAACACATTCATTCTTATAAAGATTAAGTGATACAATATAAATGAAATACCAGCACTTTGCTTGGCAGAGGGTGATTTAGAGTGTAGGTACAGAGACAACACTGAACAAGGAATAGCTGGCTTGTATGTGCAGAAAGGGGTCTGGGTGATTTAGAAGAGGAGACAGATGATCTGGGATTTGAAGGACAAATGGGCGTACACAAGGTAAACGAAAGGAAAAAAATATTCCAATATAATGAAATCTGTGCACAAGGACAGGAGACAGACTCATTATCTGGAAACCACATATTGTCAATCCATTTTTAAACATTTCCTTATAATGATATGAGGGCCCTGGAACAAAGTGTTTCTGCGTACAGACATTCTGGTGATAGTTTTAAAATCGTGCTCATGGTGGTAAGTATTCTAATGAAAACTCATCCAGATAAGAAGGAAAAAGGCCCTCCTTGAATGTCTATTTTATTTTCTAAGCCAGCTGGGCCTGGAAGGACTTATTTTTGACTATTTTTTTTTCCAAGTTACAAAGTGTCTCCTACATTCATTATTCAGGGTGAAAGTTCTCCGAGGCAGGGGATTCTCAAAATTCGGATGTTCGCTGTATGTTAAATGCTAATAACTATATTCTTTCTTTCCTAACTCCTTGGAGTGCCAGCTGGGCCCAGAAGTCTAAGTGTGAAGCTCAAGTACAGAAGCTTGGATGGGAGGTATTTGAGGAAAGTAGAGCTAGTTGAAGCTTTGGAAGATGGCTGTGAAGAATACTTCTGCTTTGCTCTTTCCAGCTTAATTTAGCAGCCTTGAGAAAGTAGAGGGGATTTTCATTAGCCTTTTATTCCTCTATGGTCACCAATACCATGTGGCAGAAATAAAATGTAAATCCTTCCAGCTATTACCTTTGTTAGAATCATCAAATACTTCAGTTTGAGCGGAATTATTAAGGAGGAAAGAATTTGCTGACGGCCTACTGGGTGTCATCGTAGGGCTCCGTCCTCCCAATATATGGAGTTACTGCTGGCCCCGTGAATGCACACAAAGGTGAAGCAGCTGGCCTGGGGTCACACAGCTAAATACTCACCTTGCCAGAATACGACCTTGCTTCACACACTAAAGCCCGTTTCAACAACACGTCACCATTCATCGGCTGAGGCTACGTCATTCAATACAGGCCCTTTATTTCTAACCAGTCCTGTGCACTATGTACATGGAGAAATGCAATGATAAGTAATACACAGGGGAAGCTCATTCATCAGCTTTCTTTTGGTACACACGACATCGCCACGCATAACAGAATCTGGAGTAGCGTGCATTAAACATCACATGAATTTTTGAATAAAAAAAAAGAATAAAAAGGCTAAAACCTGTTGTGTAAATGATGACATAAGAAGCAAGGAGATCAATTATTCAAAAACTCCAGGACATGGAAAGCAATTGAAAAACTTCAAATTTATTTTAGAGTATTCTGGTTTTTAAAGTAAAGGGAGAAGCAATTACTTAATAAAAAGAAAATTGAGCATCAGTTTGTTAGGAAAAGACAACTCAAAATACATGAGTTTATACTTTATAATATTTGGCATGGATTTGTACAAATTATTATTATTATGAGCTGTTGGGAGGAGCAGGGATTCCAAATATTTATGAATCACATGCATTACTTCAAATTGCACTATCATAGCCTCCCTGTTGTGCTGTCTGATTGAAGAAAAGGTCTAGTTTCCCAAAGCTCTGTTTGAAAGCCAGACGTGTCTATCTACCCTTGTTTTTATCATTCCGACGTATCCTCTAGTCATTTATAACTACCGCCCTGGAATACAGCTTCACTTCGCACCTCGGTGCTTTGACGTCTGCTGTTGTGCCTGTCTTACGTTACCTCTGCACACACCCACCATGTGGCTTAGAGTCACCTTTTCACCTACGTTTCCAGTTTTCAAGCAAATGATTGTATGACTACCTATTAAAACTATCTCTAATATATGTGGAATCTGAAAATGATACAAATGAACTTATTCACAAAACAGAAGTAGACTCACAGACATAGGAAATAAATTTACAGTTTTCGAAGGGGGAAGTGGGGAGGGATAAATCTGGAATTTGAGATTAACAGATACACACTGCTATGTATAAAATAGATAATAGGCAAGGACCTATTGTAGAGCACAGGGAACTATATTCGGTATCTTTTAATAATCTTTAATGGAAAAGAATCTGAAAAAGAATATATATATATATATATATATATATGTGCATGTATAACTGAATCTCTTTGCTGTACACCTGAACCATTGTAAGTCAACTAAATTCCAATAAAAAAATAAATGAGGTAAAATTATCAATAATGTGACAAAGAGATGAGGGTTGGGAATACACTGATGGAGACAAAAGTCATAGAGAAAAAGGACAAGACAATGAAATGGAGAGGAAAGAAAGAGCACGCGGACAGAGGAAACACTGAAATTTCTCCCTTAGTTCTTTCTTAGAGGACATGAGGATTTTTTTCATTAAATATATTTATTTTATTTTATTTCTTTGGCAGTATTTGGTCTTTGTTATTGTGTGCGGGCTTTCTCTAGTTGTAGTGAGCAGGGGCTACTCTTAGCTTCTCACTGTGGTGGCTTCTCTTCTAGAACACAGGCTCTAGGCTCGAGGGCTTCAGCCGTTGTGGCACAAGGGCTCAGTAGTTGTGGCTCGAGGACTCCAGAGCTCAGGCTCAGTAGTTGTGGCTCATGGGCTTATCTGCTCTGCAGCATGTGGGATCTGCCCAGACCAGGGCTCAAACCCATATCCCCTGCATTGGCAGGTGGATTCTTAACCGCTGTGCCTCCAGGGAAGCCCAGAACATGAGAATTTAATGGCAGGTTTCAGAATCCAAAGATCTCAGCAAGGAGCTTAAGATATGTTATTTGAATGTTTCCCAACCTTGAAATCCCCATGCGAAGAAAAATAAAAGCCTCCAGACTTTCTCTTAAAAATCTCCCGCAAAATTCTAGCATGATCTAAGAAATCTGTATTACCGACCTTGACCGCTGGTTGTTTTGATGACAGGCCATGTTGGGAAATGCCCATTTGGAAGGTGACTGCTCTGGAATGGGACTCAGCCCTGCAGCCACATAGAGGATGAGGATATGTGCAAATGGAGACTTTGACAACGTGAGGCAAATTGGTGTCCGTGTGCAAAGACTGATGACATGTTCACGAGATCTCCGAACGGAAAGCAGAGCCCACTGAAATATCTGCACCCCATGCCCAACTCTCCACTCCTTAAATGTTCAACCTTGGGCAGATGGCATAATTATTCTGAACACCTATTGCCAAGCCAGTGGCACAAGGAAATAATACCTATGTCTTAGCACTGTTTTAAATATTACCTAGGTTAATCCACAAGAATCATGCAGGTCAGTATCTACTATCTATTATCACATAATAGATGCTCCTTGAGTGGCAACAAAGAGGAAGGTGAGAGAAAAGGGAGAAAAATGAAGATGAGGGAGAGGAAGTATATCTCTTCTATTCCTTATTTCAGCATACTCCTTATAAAATTATTTTTCAAAAATTAAATAACAGTGAAGGTGGTATAACCCAACCAGGTGTCAATGAGTAATTTTAAGTCTCCATTTATGTATATATTCAGGCTACAAGGCAGGCCACTGCCGACATCTTATTGATTTCCCTCCTCTGAAGTAGATGGTTTTGTTTAGCTCTGAAAAGTGAACAATTTTCCTGACACCTACTGCTTGTTTAATAGTTTTGGAATAATCTATATTTCATTAGGATGATGACTTATTACGCCCAACCTTCTGCTGTGTTGCAAACTATTGATTTAAGACAGTTTAGCACTTGTAGGGCATCTAATAAATTGGTCCCGATCGGCAGTCTGGGCCACGTCCTCATCCCTCACTGTATATCTTAGAAAACATCCATAGATTTTGTTTTCTCGACAAGATCCTTCCTCTTCAAACCCTCCCACTGAAACAGCCACTGCCTTTTTTTTTTTTATAATCCACATAAAACTTTTAGATAAGTACAGGGCACCACAATCAATATTCATAGTGTGATTTATTGGAGGAAGAAATATTCCACTAAATCCTCCCTGTAAATCCAGTGTGCAAGGTAGTTAATACAGTAATCCGTCTCCTGGATAGTCTAAACGCGGCATTAATGGGTGTGAAAGGTAGAGGGGTCATGAATCACCTACCAGTGATGTAGGTAGTTAGAGACTTTATTAGCTCAAATGCTTCAAACTGAGCTCTGCCTTCTGCCTTTCCCGCCCACCCCCCAGTTTCCAGCCCATTCATCTTAACTCATCCTCCTTTGTCTCAAAATGTTTGCCTTATGTTCTGAGCAGCCCAGTTCTCTGTGTTCTGGGTGCAGTATCTTCCTGAAAATCATGAAGGATTCTAAGTTGTATTTTGAAGTTCTTTTCTATTTCTTAATTTTTTTTTTCCTCCAGAATTAGGTTTTCCACCATGAATTTTTCTCTCTTCTTTCCTTCAAATGTCTATGTAAAGATGAGATTGGCATAGAGGTTACTCACATGATTTTCCTCTCAAGTTCTCTAGTATAATTGCGTTCGCAAAGTTACAGGTTTTAAGAACATTGCAAAAGTCACCTTAACTACCTTAAGCAGTCTTGCGTGATGTCCCAGATGTAAAATTTGAACGAAGTCTTTAAAAAGTGATTTGGAAAATCCTAAGTATAAAAATGAGTACTCCAAGCTAATATATACTTAACTATTTAGAAGCACAACAAGGCAGAGTGATTTCTGGGAACTGTAATTAAGTCAATATTGTTAGAGCACTGGACATGCAAATATCAATGATAGGAGGTGTGTGTGGAAAAAGAGACTGAGGAAAACTTGCAGACTTAAATACTTAACAACCACTTGCTGAGTAAATGAATATATGAGTTAATCATTCAAACAAACAAATCAATGAATAAATGCTTTACGTTCTTCAATTCTCACGGTTACAATCTTCTTCAAAGACACAGTGATTTTTGTTTGGTTCTTACTATACAGTACCTTGAATATTTTTATCCCTATCATAGACTCTTAAAAAGGAGTCAGAACAATTGCCTTACTCCACCAAAGTTTGCTGACCTTTGATGTAGAATCAAAGTTTCGATTTCTTTTAAACCATCTGATAGCCTTTATGTCCTTTAAGGAGATAATAATTAGGCTAGAAATATTGCCACACTCATTTCCAACTCTTCACACCTTATATTTGATAAAATACTCTGAACCAACACTTCAGCTGGTCCATTCAACTTATTAATCCAAGAATCCATCTGTTTGAATCGAGGCTCTCACAGTGCTGCTGTTGAAGCCAGACGGGGAGTTTGTCCTAACACTCAGCAGCAGCAGCATCTTAGAAGTCTAGTCCAGGGACTTATTGCTTATCACCCACAGGTGCAGGGAGGTGGTATTTCCTACCTGGGAGCTCTACAGTCTAAGATTCCTACCCTGAAGCCACTCAGCGGGAAAAAAAAAAAAGTTACTAAGAAAATAAAATACTGAGCATTTTTGCTCTCTTTTATATCAATATCTTACGGTATAAGGATATAGGCATAGGATATAGGTATAGAAGTCTTACGATAGGGAAGCTTTATTTAGATAAACTTTCAAATGACCTCTAACATAGAAAGGGTAGCCCTGGGGATACTGGAATCTTTCAGTTGGATCAAGGTCCCCAGTTGTGATGTCAAAGGGAAATTATGGAATAGCAAAGGATCATGTCAAATCCACTGCAAACCCCTCGTTATGTTAGTATGAAGTTCAGTCTGGGGAGGCTGCCAGGAAAAGGTCTGCAGGTTTTCACCTTGTCAGCCACACACCGGATTGGTTCTCATGAGGATGAGGAGGAGAGAAGAAGAAAAGTGACTGAAGCTGAGACATCAAGGTGTCTCAATCTAATTAACTCAGTTCCTGTCTTACTAATCTCACAAGGCTCTTGCTATAATAATTTAATCTATAAATTATAAAGTATTATTTATTAATTTATGTGACTGCTTGTATAGACTTGGGAACATCTTCTCGTTTGTACTTGCAGTCTCTTAATTTTGGTATTTTACTTGGAATCTGATTCCTTTCTACTCAGACCCAACTCACCACAGCAGCAGATCTTTGAATTTTGTGTTTTAGAAGTAAATTCAGATATTTCAGGACTTTAATGCTGGATGTTTATTTGAACAAAATATTCCCGAGAAATTAAACCTAAGAATCCTGTAAGATAAAATTTCTATCTATTTATTCTGAAGTGAATTGAGATGCATGCCAGTGGATTGATAAGGAATGCCACAAATTCATTATTAGGTACAATGTTGAACTTATTTCTTTAGCTAGAACAGGGATGTTTTAACCAAACTCTCCTTAGTCACTAAAACGCTGTTTCAATTTTACAAATAATTAACTTTCACACAGCAACATCTTCTAAAATTTTCTGCTCGTATTGATTGATGTATCAATATTTTGCATTTACTTGTTTAGTTATTTGTCTATATATCAAACACATCACTAGTGCTGCGTAGGTGCCAAGCATCTTCTAAAGGCGTCACAGATATTATTTAATCATTTGATATAAAAACTTATAAGAAAGGTACATTATATGCCTATATTATAGATGAAGAAATTCAATCATAGATAATGTATTTGCCCAAGGTCATACAGTGAGTAAGTGGAAAAATTAGATTCAGGTATTTAAGTTCTGATTCATCACCATGATAATAACCCAATAACTGATAGAAATCATTATTATTATTATAAAAATAATTATCACACATTATGCCAAGTGTTCTATCATAATCCAGTTATACTTTTTAAAAATAGTCTTGACGCTCTCTTCTAGGTCAATATAATTTGTTTTTTATTGCTACGATGGAATTTTATAGTATCTTATAGTACAGTATCTAAAACTATCTTCTTAGAAAAGTGCTTTTCTATAACCCCGGGAAGGATCCCAAGACAGAGGAGCTGAGAGTTAAGCTCTAGAGACTGGCTTCTGGTCTTAAGGTTTCTGACCTTGTTTCAACCACAGTAGCTCTCCCTCTTATCAGCTTTGTGATTTGGGATTTTAATTGTCACCAAATCAAAGTCTTGTAGTAATTTAAAAGTGCTTTTGAAAAGCACTATTTTAATCTCTTCTTTTCTAGGATTAATGTTATCAGTCTCTTCAACTGTTCCTAGTGAGAGAGAGTTCCCAAAACCCACTCCACTCTATTAACCTTTCTCAGCCTGAGATCCATCTTGTCAATAGCCTACTGTAAATGGAAATTTCTCAAGTATTAGTTAGCACATTTTGTGTGTTGGAGTGGCAGGGATTAGAACTTCCCAATGATTGAAAATTCACCTAAAAATATTTATTCATCCACTTTGCTTTTTAACATTATATCCACAAATAAGATCTTTGGAGACATTCCTCAATATTCTGATAAAACTGAAAACTACACAAGGACCTTAGCATTATTCTTGAGCTAACAATACAGTGATACTTCCCAAATGTGTCTATTAGGTTCACCCTAGTTAGAACAATGTCATGAACAATGAAAAACAAGACTGTCAAAAACGTATAAAGGAAATGGATCATTAAAATCACCTGGAGCGTAGGATGCACAGAAGGGCTATTTGGAATTTACAAGAGGATTCATAATATTTAGAACCTGTAATGAATCAGAAATAAGGTGAACACAAGATTTGAAATCTTGAGTTTTGAGGGAAGAAGAGAGAACCAAAAAAAATTACAAACAAAACCACATTTGTACTGGTTTTTTAAATATTTGCCTACATAGTTTTCTCTCTCAGTGTTCTTTATTATTTTATGTAGATTTTAGTTACTGTCTAGTGTCCTTTCTTCCCAGCCTGCAAAATCCCCTCTAATATTTGTTGTAGGACAGGTCAGATAGCAACAAAATCTCACTTTTAGCCTGAGAATGTCTTAACTGCGCCTTGTATTTTGAAGGATAGTATTGCCAGATATGGAATTCTCTGGTTGTCAGTTATTTTTCTTTCAGAAATTTCAGTACATCATCCAACTGCCTTCTGGCCTGCAAGGTTTCTAATGAGAAATTGTGAATCTTTTTGAGGGCTCCTTGTGCCTTATGATCTGCTTTTCTCTTGCTGCTTTGAAAGGTCTTTGTTTTAAATTCAACAATTTAAGTACGATGTGCTTTGGTGTGGGTCTCTTTGAGTTTACCCTGCTTGAACTTTGTTCACCTTCTTGTATATGAAGATTAATGCTTTCACCCACTTTGGGAAATCCTTAACCATTGTTTCTTCACATATTCTTCCTATCCCTTTCTCTCCCTCCTCTCCTTCTGGAACTTCAAGTGTGTGTATGTTGATGTACTTGATGGTGTCCTAAAGGTCTTTTAGGTTCTCTTCATTGTTCTTCATTTTATACCAGGCTATTGAAAGCATTATAGGCAAGGCATATAATACCCACTTGGGGCTATTCTTGGATAGTTTCTTCTATTTCCTTGTGTCCCGCAGGCAATTCATCCTACTTGACAGTAATAACTGCAGAGGCAGTAGACTTGCTGGTTCACAATGTGGTGTTTCTCCTGAGCGTGGTGGGATTACTCTGACCCAGAGGCAGAATTCACTGATGGAGGTTTACAGAGTTAGAGCTGGTAGGGTCTTAGTACCCAGTATGTTCTCTGGTATTGGAGAAATAAAGACTTCATATCCTCATGAGGAAGAGCACCCGATTTTCAGCGTCAGAGGGTCTTCCTGATCAAAACCATCTGTCCCCAATAACCATCGATGGCGCAGAGGGACCAAGAGAACTTCTGGGTTACCACGTATTAGTGTATGTTCAACTTCAACCAGAGACGCCTTCTTTTGGTTTTTCCGGGCGGGGAGGGGTCAGCGAATAGAGAGGTCAACATGAGGCCTCTGGTCCCTCCAAGGCATCATGTGGAGGCCATCTTGGCTTGTGTTCTGTGAGCACGACATGGGAGGCACCCGTCCCCACATAGAGGCTGATCGCCAGCCCAGGATTTCCTCCACGGATGCCTCCTTCCCAAGACCCATCTCTCCATCTCATCAGTTGTTGGTTCCAAAACTGGCCCCCATACATGGAGGATAGGAGAGATGGAAGAAAGAGGCAGCCACTCCAGATGGGAAAGTGGTCTGTTGAACAAGCAGGGAATGTGCACACCAGGCTTGTCTTGGGCCACAAGACAAATAGATGTCCACACTGGCCCAATGGGATCTTCAAAGTTTATAGTGAGGCCTTAATGGGGTTCCGTCAGGGACATCCCCAGATGGTCTAAGCCACACATGCTATCTCAAGGCTGTGTCCTGGAGAATTGGCTCCCGTGGTGGGAACTGTGGAAAGAACACATATTCCAAGGATAGGGGAGGGGCGAGGGGCCTCCCATCCCACTTGCAGTTTTCAGGTCAACCAGAGGTCACATCCTTTCAGTGGCCTCCTCCTATGTCTTAGCCTTCACCTCTTACTGCCACACAGCCTCCAGATGAGCAGGAGATGAGAGCCTTGGGTCTGCTCAGGTCTTTCCTGAACGTGTGTGTGGCTTTCTAGATTCCTGGAATATTTGGGAGGTTTTCAAATCCCTTACAGAATCTCATCCCCTAACCTTTCCTCCCAGGCTTCTGGGTTCATCAATTGTTGTACAAGTTGTTCTCTGTCCCCTCTGGCAAAGCAGCTAGGACAGCAGCCTATAAATGTTTTCCACAAATGCCCCCTCTCGCTCTGCAAGACCTATGGTGTTTGGCTAGTTTGCAGTTATTCCAAAGAATGAGAATCCATTTGAGCCAGTCTAACAAGGGACCACCAGAAAGTCGGAAGAAGTCATTTATTCCAGTTCTTATGAATGAGGCCCCTTCTCCTCCCTCCAGTGCAGGGAACACAGGGATCTTCATGGCTATCACTTGACTTGATTGTGGAAGACAGGGCTAGAGTAGGTAAAAGTGTCACAGAGCTCACTGTTCTTACCAGCAATTAGTCTTTTTTTATTTTAATTTTTTTCCCAATAAAATAGAGGTTCCTCGAGTGGTTCCAAGCCTCCAATTCATTTCCAGAGTGTATTCAGCCCTTGGCATCTATCTGGAAGTTTTGCACCCACGGGTCCACACCTGCAGCGTCAAGCAACTGGGGATAAAAAATATACTTCTTTAAATCCAGAATGTTTTAAAAAAGCAAAACTTGAACTTTCCACGGCCCACCAAGTATTTACATAGCATTTACATTGTATTAGGTATTATAAATAATCTAGAGATTATTTAAAGGATACAGCAGGATGTGCATAGGTTTGTATAAGGGACTCAAGCTTCTGTGAATTTGGGTATCCACAGGAGATCTTGGAGCAAATCCCCTTCAGATACAGAGGGAGGGATGACTGCACCAAAAAAGCTGATGTTTTCCTGGACTTTTCCCCCTATTCTATCTCTGCTTTTATGAGAGAGAAGAATGTGGTGTTCCTAGCATCACCATTTTCACTGGAATCCAGCCTTCATTCCTTGGCAAAAAAAATTGCTATAAAAGAGAAAGAGAGTCATAGCAGTGCTGCGAATGGAAAACACAGTGATCTTCCTTTTTCTCTCTGGCCACCATGGCCGAGACCACGGCTGAGACCGTGGCTAATCCCCGAGGAGCCTCTTCAAGAAACCAAGTTGTTTCGACAATTTTCATTCTTGTTTTAATTAATGAATTTTAATATATTGTTTTAAAGGCTTAGCATAATTTCACCATTATAAAAATAATACAAACTCATTACAGAAAATCTGCAAGATGCACACATTTGGAAAGAAATAAAAACAATTACACTGAATAATTAACTATTCTTCCTAGTTAAGCACCATTCTTTCCAGCCTTCTGTTTAGAGTCTCTCTATACCCAAGTTTGCACACTGCTTTATTTTCACTGAAGGGATGTTGGCCAGACCGTTTCCTCTGCTATTAAACTTGTTTAAATTCTAGCTGGTAACTATATTGGATATAATTTTATGTTGCCACTGAAGAACAGTCATCCTAAAAACAATCTATTCTTATAGATACGTATTACAGCTGGATAATATTCAATGTGTGCATATCATATAATGATTTGATCATTTCCCTTATACTGTATATTTAGAACACCTCTATTGTCTTGATTATTAAAATTAGCATTGTTATAGACTGAATTGAATCTCCGAATTCATACGTTGAAGATGTAACCCCCCGACACCTCAGGATGTGACTATGTTTGGAGACAGGGCCTCTCAAAAGGTGATTAAGTTAAAATGAGGCCACTAGGGTGAGCCCTAATCCAATCCGACCAGTGTCCTTATAAAAAGGGAAGATTTGGAGACAAAAGGGACACCAGGGGTGTGACCATCCAAAGGAAAGACTGAGTGATGACACAGCAAGAAGGAGATTATCTGGAAGCCAAGGAGGATGGCCTCGGGATAAACCAGACTAGCTGACAGCTCGATCCTGGACGTCCTGCCTCCGGAACGGTGAGAAGGTACATTTCCGTTGTTTAAGGCCCCCGGTTTGTTGTAGCTGGTTATGGAAGCCCTAGAAAAGTAACAGCGACATCCTGGTGAGCATCATTGCACATTCTGACAATTAGCAGCCATTCATGTGCGCAGTGACGACAGCTTTTGGAACAAACTGTGATGTCTCCATTCACTAGGAAGGACACAGTAAAAAATCCAGAATGGATATTCAAGCATGTACTTTGTGTGATATCGTTCCTGATG
Organism: Hippopotamus amphibius kiboko; assembly: GCF_030028045.1. Classification (NCBI taxonomy): domain Eukaryota; kingdom Metazoa; phylum Chordata; class Mammalia; order Artiodactyla; family Hippopotamidae; genus Hippopotamus; species Hippopotamus amphibius. The sequence continues at coordinate 169,502,641 of NC_080190.1, forward strand.
CCTGTTACTTCACACAGACCTTCTGGAGACTCCATGCATAAAGGAGAGCACTTAATGATGAAGTGTGAAAATATCTCCAGTGCGAGCATTTCCAGTATCTGTGTTTACTACATTTTGAACGCATATTGGACAATGTTCTGTCCCTGAAGACATGAGAAGCACTCTTGCTAATTGCAATTGTCTGGGGCCAAAGAGAATATATCTTTGCATCCCACTTGCCGCAATGCCTACATTTCTATTGTTAGACACTCTGTGTATTCTTTTGAAGTAAGCCCCATCAAATGTTTTTAACCTCCTTACTTTTCCTCACTACACGATGCTTTGTTCTAACTTTATATGTATCCTGCCTGAATTCTCAAAGCAGCCATTTTTTCCCAAGGAATCTTGGTTTCTTTTGATGGAGAACTATATTAGAAACCAAGATCTGGTGCTAAGTAGGCTCATTGCGACTGGGGTTTTGTGGCTTCTAAGCCTTCTTAACTGACAGAACAATGAAATACATGTGAGTGCTGTGTCCTAACCCACGTGTACACATATATCTACAAATATTTCTATATCTGTATCTACGTGTCTATAACCATGAGTTCCTGCTGATATCTCCAACCCGAATCCATTAAAACATGGGCCATTTTAGTCTCCCCGCCTTGATTATAACCTCTCATGATGGGGTCCTGTATCCCTGGATCCCACCTCCTGCCATGCATTTACCTAATGGTTTAATTCAAGTATTCATGTATCACGGCTTCAGAACTGTAAATCTTTACCCTCATGGGAAACCACTCTGTTACTTAGAGTGCAGTGGTTAAATACAGTTCCCTTTACCTTTAATCTTACAGATTCTACTGTTTTTCAAATCAATTATATCATTCCTCCTCCCCATTTCAGTGATATTATTTCACAAGTTTGTAATAGCGTTTGCATCTTTTGTTAAAGTACGTATTCCATTCTCGAATCCCCAGACCTCCTAAATGCTTTTTAAATTTGCATACACTGTTTTTACCTTTTGGGCTGCACAGTTTTATGGGTTTTGACAAATGCATAGGGCCTTGTATCCCCCATCACAGGATCATATAAATTAGTTTTGCTGCCTTAAAAGGTTCCCTGTTCTCTGTTTACTCCTCTTCCATGAACACCTGGTATATAAATGGAATCATACAGTATGTAGCCTTTTCAGATTGGGTTCTTTAACTTAAAATATGCAATTTAAAATCATTGCGTAAGAGTACATCACATTTTGTTTATGAATTTAACTGTTGAAAGTCGTTTTGGTAACTCCTAGCTTTGATAAATCAAGAAAAAAAATTGCTATAAACCTTCATGTGTATTTGTTTACGTGGACAGATTTTTCAATACATGGATAAATTCCTAGGAGTACAGCTAGTCAATCATATGAAATTCGGTTGTGTGAGAAACTGCCAGACTGTCTTCCAAATTAGCTATGCCACTTACATTTCTAACAACAATGAATGAGATTTCCTTTTGCACCACATCTGTGTCAGCCATTGATATTATCAGATTTATTTTAGCCATCTTAATAAGGGTGTAATTATCTCATTGTTTTAACTTGCATTTCCCTAATGACAAAAATGTCAAGTATCTATCCATGTACTTATGCGCCATTTGTGTATCTTTTTAAGTGAGATATCTATTCAGGTTGTATTCCCATTTAAAATTTTTTAATGGACTGTTTTCTTGTTATACAGATTTAAGAGTTGTTGTGTCAGTTGCATACAAGGTCTTTTTGGATATATGGTATTAAATTTTTCCCCCCATGTCTGTGTCTTGTCTTCTTTCCATTCTAAGTGTCTTTCACAGAGCAGATTTTTATATTTAGTCATATACATTATATGAAATGTTATACTTTTACATTTTACATTTGTGTTAATTTTCATATAAGTTACAAGGTCTTGGTCTGGGCTTATTTTATTATTTTCTGTTTGTTTACTTTCATGTGGGTGTTCAATTGTTCCAGCATCTTTATTGAAGAGACAGTTCCTCCACGGAATTGCCTTTGTGTCTTTGTTAAATTTCAGTGGACTCTATTTAAACTCTTCTCATTGTTAAAATTCAGTGCATGTATTTCTGAGTTCTCTATTTTGTTCCATTGACCTATGTGTCTATTCTTTCACCAATACTACATTTTTGTGAATCCTGTAAATCTGTAATAATTCTTGAAATGAGTCCTAAAACTTTGTTTTTCTTCATCAGCAACATGTTGGCTTTTCTAGGAATTTTGCCTTTCTATATAAATTTTAGAATCATTTTTAACATATAAAAAATAATTTGCTGGGATTTTTATCAGGATTGCACTGATCTATAGATAATTTGGGGAAGAATTTACATGTTAAGAATATTGAGTTTTACAATCCATGAATACGGAATATCACTCCATTGATTAAGAACTTTGAATTCTTTGTAGTCTTCTGCATGTTGGCTCTTTATATACGATGTAGATGTGCTCCATGTGCTAATATGATTACAACCTGTTGAAGATGATATTTTAAAAAAGTTTTTAAATTCCAATTTTTCATTGAGGGTATATGGGAAAACAACTGACTTTTTTATACCAAACTTGTATTCTGTAACCTTACAATACATGTTTATTAGTATTATCCAGAAATTTTTGTAGTATTTCAGAATTTTCTACAAAGACAACCATGCCATTTGTGACTAAAGAGAATTTTATTCTTCTCTCTAATCTATACAACTTTTATCTCTTTTTGTTGTCTCGTTGAGTTAGCCAGAATTCCCAGTATGTCATTTAGTAACTGAGAGAGGACAACATTTGACTTCTCCCTAATGTTGGGGGAAAAGTATCCAGTCTCTCACAATTGAATGCTCTGTCAACAGGAGGGTTTTTATAGATTTTTTTTTATCAAATTGAAGATGTTTCCCTTTATTAGTATTATGCAGAAAAATTTTACCATGGATGACTCTTGGATTTTGTCTAATGATTTCTCTGCATCAGTTGATATAATCATGTGATTTTTCTTCCTTAACATGTTGACATGCCGGATTGCATTGGTAGATTTTTAAATATTTAACTAATCTTGTGTATCTGAGATAAATCCCACTTGGTTGTGGTGCATAATTAGTTGTATAAGGTGTTGCATCAAAGTTGCTATTATTTCGCTGAGGATTTTTTTTGCTTGTGTCTAGGACAGATATTAGCCTATAGGTTTCTTTCCTTGTAATGTCTCCATTTGGTTGTAGTAGTCGGTGTTCACATAATCACTGTCACTTAAAATGAATTAGGAATGTGTTCCTTCTGCCTCTATTTTATGAAATAGATTGTGGAGAATTGGTATTTCTCTTTCTTAAATATTTGATAGACTTCATCAGTGAAACCATCTGGACTTGATGTTTTCTTTTTCAGAAGATTTTAAAAATTCTTTAATGTAATAGGTATAGGTGAATTCAGGATATGTTTTCCCTTTTGTACAGATTTTGGTAGTTTCTGTCTTTCAACGTATTAGTCCATTTCATCTAATTTATCCAATTTGTGGGTAGAGGGTTGTTCCTAGCACTCCCCATCATCTTTTTACAAATAGCATAGAAGCATATGCTATGTGTCATTTGTAGCTACCATGATACATTTTTGTGTGTTTAAGAATATTTTACCAGGATAATATACCATAATAATTCACATAATACTAACTTCTGCACCGAAGGCTGGGAGAACATGCCATATGAAAATATGCCATTTCCACATGTGGATTATTTTGAGCTAAAGGCATTTGAGAAACAGCAAATGCAAGTAGGACTTTCTAATCTCCTCTTTCCTTCCTGAAAAGAAGAGACAAACGCTCATGTAAGTGATGCCCTCCTGATAGAAGAAGAAAAGTAACACTACCATCAAGAATGAGGCGTTGAAGCCAAGATAATCCCATGCCAACTGGCCTTGTTGAAATAACTCACACTTTCCATTAGCTTCCCACAGAGTTTAGTTGCTTTTCCACAATTACATTTCTTTGTTCAACCTAATATAAAAGCCCGTAGGTTTCACCATTTCCTTATGGAGGCTCCTGTGTCATGTACATCTTATATAAATGTATATCATTTCTCCTGTTAATCTGTGTTATGTCAGTTAAATTCTCAGGCCCAGCTGGAAGAAGACTAAGAGGGAAGAGAGGGAAAATTTTGTTTCCTCTCCAGTATGTTAATAACATTCACTGTTTCATGCGTCTGTGTTACTCCCTCAGGTTAAATCAGAAGAAACGAAGATTAAAGGTGTGACTGTTTCCATGATTATCTTATACATATTTTGTTTCATATTTCAGCACTTTTTTGGGGTCATTCATTCTTTCATTAACTCAGCACATTTATTTTACATTCCATTACACTTATTAATAGCACCGTCACGTTTTTAAACCAGATGACTCATAGGTTGTGAAATGCACATTGCTATAATTTTGACTTTCCTTGATTACTGGTAAGTTTTGACTATCTTTCCTACAGCATTTCAGTGGGGTGCAAATCTAGTTGATAAATCATCTGTCTATCTATTTGGCATAATTAATTTTGCATCTCTGTTTTCTTTACTGATGAATGTTTTATATTTATATAGTATATTTGTGCCTCCTCTCCTAAATATTCATAGTAAATAATTATAATTTTATTTACAGAATTTCTAAGGGTATCTAAATTACAACCCAGCAAAATGAAAGCTAAAAAAAAATTCCACCAAATGAGATAAGGAAGGCAAAAGTGGCCTGTGAAATATAAAGCTAAATCAGTGTATCGTTATTAATATTTATCTTCTGATAATCCTCATAAAATTAGTAGGAGTTTAAGGAATTTAGCAGTATTATGCTATAATAAGAAAATAGAAGCCAATAGTTTAGAGAGATTAAGTTACAGATCCAAGATCTTGGAAGAATAATAATTAAACTAGAGAATCTAATCCCAAAAGGACATTTATCAACTAATATTCTACTGGGGAAAAAATGCATTTGCAGTGGAATATAAAGGTGAGTCCCTAAAAAAACATAAAAAAATCTATGTTTAATATACACAAATCTCTAATTACTAGGAAGGAGAAACTGCTTTGCGCTATAAAAATCATCATTCTTTGACAGTTGGGTAGCACAGGTGTTACTTGAAATTGATAATATAAATTTACTGAGCCATAAGTAAAATTTGAGCAGTTGCCTCTCTCATTTTTATTATTCAATTTTGAAAAGCATTCTCAAAATAGTCTCTCCTGTCCAATAAATATACCATGGTGAACCTGGCTGGATTTAGAATGTAAGCTCCATGAAGAACAATAAATTAGAGACCTTGTTTTATACCTCTGCCCACAAAGAACATTAACCAGACCCATAATTATGTAAATATTTGCGAGGTAAATAATGTACTCTGAGTAGGACACTTGACATTGCTTCATAGTAGAGAATTTAAAGTCAGAAGACTGGAACTTTAATTACAATTTTGACATCTCTGAGCTTACTTATTTTACCACTAGGTCATTTCAGTTAATTTCAGTGCAGCAGTAACAACACAAGTGATTCTTGATATAAATGTGAAAGGTCAACTGGGAGTTAGGTAAAGAAAGAATGGAAAGAAGAATATATATAAAATATGCAAGAATCAAATATATAAGAAAACATTTATGTCATTAAAAGTTCCTTGATTTATCTATATCATCTACATCTATATATTCATGTATAGGCATCTAGAGAGAGTAAGAGAGAGAGAGAGAGAGAAGAAGAGATAGCAAAAGGAATATTTTACTTGCATTTCATTAAGTTTAAATGTTTCGATGCAAAGAAAAAAATAAAACCTTAATATAAAGCAATAAAGACAATCACATTATTAATCCAATTTGAAGAAATTCTAAATAATAATTATACCATCGTTTCATTTTTAACTTATCTTAAAGACTTTGTAAGAAATTCATCTTCCTATTTCACATAGCAATGCAACTGGAAAGTTAGAATAGTTTTTATCTTCGAAGCCTTTTATAAATGACTACTAATATTGCTTAAACATTAATTGAATTTGTGAAAGTACTCACTAGAGAATACCTATTATTCTTGATTTATGTCAATTTTATTAGCTCCAGCTACAAGAACCCACATATAACAAGCACTGGAATCAGCCTTCCTAACCCTTGTAAACTATAAGTACAATCTCAATTTATCTGTTGGTATAAACTGGATATCCACTCTGTTTTGGAAGTCTTAATTTAATGAGCTTTATGAAACCACAGGTGATAAGAAAGTGTTTTATGGGCAACGGTCCATCAGATCTCCAGGCTCACTGACAGAGCTGCGTGTGAAAGAATATAGATTTTTCCACTGAGGGAATTGAACCATTTTCAGATGGAGACATGTATACCAGTGAAAGAGAAAACATTCAGAAAACATACCATTCAGACATTGCAAAGGTTTTTCCTGACCACTCTCTCTTATCCTTCTGCTTTCCTCTTCCCATCAAAAAATAACAACAAATTAAAGCTTAGAGCAATAACTCCTAACAGAAGTCCCTCCCTGCCTGTGTTCTCTCCCGCAGGTCCTCTTCCAGAAAGACAAGCCACGAAGATTTCAGGTTCTGACCTCAAATTGCCTATGATCAAATTCTGGATCCTCCTTCCATAGTGATGTGTCGTACGGTTGGTTCATTAACTAATCTGTACCTCTGTTTTTTGTTTGTTTGTTTGTTTCAAAGGATGCTATTAACATCGCTTCTTGCTTCTTGGTGCTGCTTAAAAGATAATTTACCCAGCACCTAGCCCTTAGCAGGCCTCCCGTAAGTGATAACTATTCATGACTATTATTAAAATCATTGTCAACAGCCTAGGATGTTTCCTCTGTTTTCACCAGACAATGTTGTCACATCCTTCAGGTGCAATAAACTCCCCCAGAAAGGAATTTCTTCTATTTTTCCCATCAAACCTACAAATCTACGGCCATTTGTTCCATCCCTTCACCTGTGTAACTGGTCTCCCAGCTCCTGTCCAGTGTTATTTTTCTAAGCCATTCTCCATGCTGAACACACACATGTTTCAGAACATCATATCCTGTGGCCCCAGGTGCTCCAAATTCATAAATAATCTTCCATTTCCCTTAAAATGAATGTGTCACCCATCATGTTAATACCATGGTAACAAGACAAGTCATATTTTGCATAGTAGACTCTGGCCTAAATAGTCCCACTGGTGGGGGCAGGGGTGGAATCTGGCTGAAGTTTGAATGGATTTGAAAGGAGAGAGGAAAGAAGAATGACATTATACACGAGTGTTTTCTTACATGTAATACTTGGAGAATTTGGGGAAACCAAGCTTGCCTTCTCTCTCTCTTTATTGTCCAAGTGTGAGGTAACTTAAAAAGTAAACTTAGAAGTTTGATTGACTCACCTTGTCGCGTCTGCTTTTATTTTATGATGCAGGCAGTGATGATTTTGCACCCACTATCCGTTTAATCTTTATAGAAAATCTGTGAGTAAGCATCTACATAAGCTCAGTTGTGTGGATAAGAAAACAGAGGTTCTGAGAAATCAGATTTCTAGCCCAGAGGATATCTGATCATGAATCCAGGCATAATGAATCCAGGACACACTTTATTAAACACTATATTGCTATTTAATATTGGGAAATTTTAATGGTGTCAGAAAAGTCTTGGATGGGGGGCATTTGTTTGTTTGTTAACAGGACCTTTTTAAGCCAGCTGAAGCAAATAGGGATGATACTGCAAGGATATAGATGCATCTCATGGAAACCCAGGGAAGGAATTGCTTTAAAGCCTTAGGAAGGACTTGAACCAGGGACTGAAATGTTATCAGGAAGTAATCAGCTCTTCTAAGCATCTGTCTCCCTGCCTCTGCCTCTGTCTCTCTCATGCTCTCTCTTCCTGTGGAAGGAAGGAGCCCAGAGATGTTCCTCGAAGATTCCAATCCCCTGGCTATTCAATGTAACACTGTGAACGGACTTTGCAGTTATAATTAAGGCTGAAGACTATAAAATAAGGAGATTGTCCTGTATTATCCGGATGGGCCCAATCTAATGACATGAAGCCTTAAAAGCAGAGAATTTTTTCTGGCTGGAATAAGACAGATGTTGCCCAAGGAGGAAGCAAAGGAGAGATGAGGTAGAAAGAGAAGTGAGATTTGAAGTATGAGAAGGACTTGACTCACCATTGCTGGCTTTGAGGATGCAAGAAGAAGATCGCAAGCCGAGGAGCTAAAGCCACAAGCTTTAGAGGCCAACATCTCTCCATCCCTCTGATAGCAGCAAGAAAAGAGGGATTTCAGTCCACATCCACGAGAAATTGAATTCTGCCAGCCACTTGATTGAACCGAACAAAGATTCTTCCCCAGAGCCTCCAGAAAGGAATGCAGCCCAGCCGACACCTTCATTTTAGCCTACTGAGACCCATGTCACACTTATGACCAACGGGACTGTGAGATAGTAATTGTATGCCCTTTTACGACGTTAAATGTGCAGTAATTTGTTACAGCAACAACTGAAAATTAGTATGCTTTTGTTCTAACATTGTATCTCTCCTTACATACGCTAGCTATATATGAGGGTGAGTCCACAATTATCCGCACTCTGGCTGTAGAATTTACAGAAGTTTTAATATAACCGGAGTGCGGTTTTGACTCACCCTCGTATAATTTTCTCTCTGCATCCAGACTTCCTCCTCATCCTTTGCGTGTATTCCATCTTGGAAACCATGATTTTGCCTGCAGCCCTGTAATGCATGAGTCTTTTCATCTAGTCTGGAACTCATAATTCATTAAACCTCTTTCCATATCCCAATTCTGTAATTTCTAAGAGAGAAAAAAAATCAAAATTTCCAGCCAAATCAATGAATTATATCCCCCTGGTTGAGGTCACTGATATCCATCCAGTGAAATGGGGAGGCCACAGAGGATGCTGGCAGCTCATTCCAGAACTCGGAAGGGCAAGTTATCTAAGGAGGATAATTCAAAGAGGAGGTAGTACCAGAGAGGGAAAGAGACGTATCTCTAGTAGAGATATTTTGGACATATAAATGATGTGGAACAGATCAAGTTGCTGACAGAAGGAGGTCTGTAAAGGATTAGAACTGTAATATTTTCTCAGTCACACTTAATTAGGTTTGTACTAATTTCCTAAACCCAAGAAGGACGAAGATCTGCACCAGACCTTCATTAATTTGGATACATGGATTAATTAGAAGGTGGGTCTTGTGCACGTGTGTATGTGAGCTTTTGCTATATATATATATATATATATATATATATATATGAATATGGATTTATGCTTCATCTTGCTGTTTATCAACTTTTTTCCATTTTTTCCCACCATGTAGGCTCAGCAAAATAAAATGGCAAGTGGAATAATTAAAAGCACAGGCAGCTGAGATTAAGCTCTGCAAAGATTAGTTCTGGCACAGGTTTTATTTAACGTTGTAGAGTAGTAACCTGGGGAAATAAAAGTGCATTCATTTGAGAAACTTTATTGACAAAGCAGGAATACGAATACAACAGAATTCAAAATGCAAGAGTGGATCTGGGAAATTGTGTGCTTAAGCATTCTGCACAATTCCACTAAACACTGGCTTCATAAATCCAAATGTCTAGCTCTGTTATTTAAAGCTGCACCTCTTGGTGTGTTTCGTTGGCTGGGCAATGCGTGAAGTAAGCATGGCTTGTGCTGAATCTGCAAAAACCGATCAGACATTTATGAGTCCTTTTTTTTTTTAACTCTTTGCTTTCCAGTAAAACAACCCCATGATTCGAGGTCCACCTTCCGTGAAGACTTTTTCAGGCACTCTTAGCCATATTTCTCTTACCAGGATGCATTGTTTATTGAAAGGTACCACCCAAGAATTAAAACACTAAACAAGTCTCACCAATGCACCCACCATCAAATATAAGCCTCAACTGAACTGTAAGATAAATAAGCCAAATCTTAGCACCAATGATTTCTCAATGCAATTTATTCGACAACTATTTACTTAGTACTGACTGCATGTCAAAGGCTGTTCTGTGTGCTAGTGGAATTCAAATTAAGTTCTTGTGCTTCCTCATGGAGCTTTGACATGTCAGATGGAGAAATTGAGCTCCTGAGAGCAGCTTGCCTCCCCCTAGAACTGTAATTATGTGAGGTGATGAATGCTCACTGACCTTACTGTGGTCATCATTTTGCAATTATAAATATAACCGATCCTTGAACAACATGGGGGTTAAGGTCACCAACTCTCTGCACAGTCAAAAATTCAAGTATAATTTTCATTTGGCCCTCAGTATCTTGGTCACTCCGTATCTGTGGTTCCACATGTGTGGATTCAACCAACCCCAGAACCCGTAGTACTTCAGTATGTATTCATTGAACACAATCTGCATGTAAGTGAGCTATGCAGTTCAAAGTCAACTGTGTATCAAATCTTTTTACTGTAAAACTTAAACTTACACAAAGTTATATGTCAATTATATCTCAATAAAATTGTAGGGAGCTATATACAGCTCTGGGTGTTAAAATGGGGCCAGAAGGCATGGCTTCTGTCTCCATGTTCTACCTGGAATCTGTTTCAAAGGGTGTAGAGTATACCCCATAAATAAGAACATGGGATGGAGTTTTTATGACACTAGAGTCCAAGCTACTGCTTCTCTGTCATTTTTCTTAAGGAATGAATTTGGCCTGTAAAAACAGATTTTACCACTTTTAATACAGTACAAATTAAATTCAATGTATTGTAAACAAGGAGCAAGTAGTCATCACTTTTGATGAATATGAAACCTGTGTCGGTAGGTTTAAATTCACTTGAGCTTGAGACTCACAGGACAAATACTTACTGTAACACTCCCTGTTGACATCACAGTCAATTTTTTTTCAAGACTGAACTCATCTTCCTTGTTCAGTCTACTCCGATATAGATTCTGAACATGGAGGATGAGAAATTTGAGGAGAAGCACATGTTTTTCCACATGTCGAATGGAAAGTATAGTGCTTAGATCATGGTCAATACTCAATAAGTGTTTGGTAAAGTAAATATATGAATTTAGGAAATTAAACCACATTTTAAGTACTGAAGGACTTAGATTATATTTATATCCAAAATTAACTAAACTAAAAAATTTAGTATTTGGTGCTTTATACAAAACATTTGGGTATCTAACAAGATCTGTATTTTTTTTAAACAAATATGACTAATTGGGTTTATTTATGTTATGTGAGTAATGGTTTCTGTCCCTTGTAGGTGGCATTCTCTACCACCTTTGTTCCATGATTACAGGCCACAAAGATTTGTTTGTTTGTTTGTTTCCAGTTGCGTTGGTCTTCCTTCTGGAGGCACGGGTAAACTCTGGATGCCAGCACGGACTTGCCTCTTCACAAACGATCTTGACACCAGTGAATACTTTTAATAAAAATACACAATCCAATCTTACTACAATTATTATTAACATAACAATATGGTTCCCTGTGCCAACTGCAAAATAGCAAAAATGAAAATATAGATCGTTAATGAGCCAGGGTTGAGGTGACTACTGCCAGATGCTGGAGGTAGAAGTAAAAAATGTTGACTCCTTCTGACTGCAGTTTCACAATACACATCAATAGCCTCAAAATAAACTTAGATGCACTCATATTAGAGCCTCCCTTGGTGAACTAGTCAAATATGATTTTTTTGTTCTCCTAATATTCTGAACATTCAATAATCCATCTTATTTATTTATGAGGATATTTATGGCAATATTATTACTAATTTTGAAAAGATTGAAAATGTTTAAATTTCTCAACATTAGAAATTAATTGAATAAGTCATCGTAGTCTGAAGGTTTAGCATTATGTGCCTATTTACATGGTGTGTCAAAGAATACTTAGCGCTGCATAAAAATACTCAAGGAAAAATGTAAGATGTATAGCTTTATAGAAAATGCAATCTCAGTTATGTAAATTAATCCAATAAATGTGTTTTGAGAAGCTGCTTTCTGTGCCAGATATCATGGTAGGAGTCAGAGAGAGAAAGCTGAAAAGCACAGCTCTTTGTGAAGAGCCCTACCCTCACGGAGCTTAAATTCCATGTGTATAATCAATCATACAGAATGAATAGGTACAGATGGAGGAAGATGTAAGGAAACACATTTGAAAAGAATGCAGTAGAACGTAAGAGTGGCTTTCTCCGAATGATGGGACTATTTTAAATATCTAGTTTGCCATTCTTATTTTTCTTTTTTTTTTTTGCCAAATTTCTACTAAAAACATGTATTACTTTTATTATTTTTTAAGAACAAAAATCATGATTATTCATCTCTACCTATCAGGTCAAATCCAACCAGCAGAGCACCTGGAATAATAATTTATAACTATTTTATCCTGGAGACTTCAGCAAGCAGCAATGGGACTGACAATCAGATTCATTGCACTATGGTTTCACATCCTATCGTGGACATGACCTAATACTCAGCCCCTTTACAGGACAAAATGCAGTGAAGATGAACACACTCACCCTTGTGATGTGTCTTCTATGGGTAGAGCTATTGTCATCCTCTGTTTTGGATTATTCTCAAAACAACTCTTGCAAATGGGTTTTGGTCTCCTCACTGCACAGATGCAGAAAAGGAGGCTCAGAGACTGAAGTTACTTTGCAACTTCATACAATGTGAGAAACCAGATCTTCCTAGGACAAAACCCTATCACCTTTCAACTACAAAACACCCTCTCTTTCTTCTTTCTTTCCTCCCTCCCTCCATCCTTTTCTCCCTCCCTCCCTCCCTCCCTTCCTTCCTTCCTTCCTTCCTTCCTTCCTTCCTTCCTTCCTTCCTTCCTTTAGAGCCTTCTGCATGCTAGGCACTGTTCTAACAGGATATGTTAAGTTCTCAGTCACCCTGTGTACCAGTTGTCATTACCCTCACTTTGATATTTCTGAGAACAAATATAGCCCTTTGTATAAATGATAAAACAGATAAGAAATTAAGTGTCCAACTATAGGAACAAGGAAAAACACAGTTCCCCAACTTGAAAACACAGAAAGTGATTAGAAACAAATTTACTTTAGAAAGAGAAGCCAGCTAATACATGGGCGGGTGTGAGGATGCAGATAGATTAGAGGCACCAGTTTTTAGAACTAGGTCTCCCCATTATGTCTGTACCAAGAGGCAGTGACTGAGCTGCACAAGCGGTACAAACTCTGAGTCACGTCCACAGATATTACCTGCCAGCCATTCACCACAGTCCTGAGTTAAGGTGCTTGTGCTCTTGGGTGAAAGACTGACATATAAACAAGTCTTTACAAAACAGTACCAGTGTTCTTTACTCACTTATTCAACAAATATATAGAACTTGCCCTGAGCCAAAGTGATATTCTAGGTGCTAGAGGCACAGTGCTGAATAGAATACATTAGTCAAAGCAAGAGGCGCAGGTGAATGGTTAAGAGAACACTGCCCAGGCAGTGATGAATTCTGTCCAGAGGTGGGCTGTAAAAGGAAAAGCTCAGAGAAAGTGATGTTTAAGGAAAGGGAAGAACTGGGATAGTTTGATGAGGCTGTACATTTGCTTCACTCTTTCTTGCCTGAACCACCTCTGTGCTGGCTTCCTCTGGTGGGGTTTACTATAGTATTTACAGGTAGAGGACCATTTGGAGACCTTCAAAAATCCACTCGCCTTTTGGTGGCCCCCATGGAGCTTGTGTTGACAATTCTATGGAAACTGGCTTTTCTTTCATCTGTACAAGCCATTGGGTTCTTTTCCATTTGGATTTAAATTTGTCCTGCTTTGCTTCAGGGGCAGGAGTCTAGACAATGGAAGGGATCAGAAGGAGATATATTTTGCCACAAGTCAGGAACCTGTCAGTGACACTCAAAAGCGGGATGGAGGGGATATGGGGATACATGTATAAATACAGCTGATTCACTTTGTTGTAGGGCAAAAACTGGCACAACAGTGTAAAGCAATTATATTCCAGTAAAGAGCTTTAAAAAAAAAGTAGAACGGGTGATAGGAAGGTGAAGGCAGGAAGGTCATTGTCCCAAACTTGTTCCAGTTGATGAAGAGTGAATAGCTGTCAGTGAAAACCATGGACACCTACACTGGATAGAGGCTGAGACTTTTGTGTCTCGCTGTATTCCTCTGGAAAAAAAGATAAAAATAATACCATCTCGTAGCACCACTGTAAAGATAACATGGGTTAATACATGGTTGAGTGTTTAGAATAATGACTGGCATGGAAAAAACCCTCAATAAATATTTATCTTCTACTAGTCACAGTAATAGAAGTATCAGTGATTGCAATTCTACATACCTAAGATAAGGAACCTATTATTGATACTATTCGCTCTTCAGAAAGTTCTAGATTAAGGTGGTTATTTTTCCTCTTTCAGCTTATTTTTCTGTTCTTTTTCCTTGTCTTTTTCTTCCTAATAAATATCAATTTCGCTGTCAATCTGAGAGTCACTGTTTTTTGGCACTTTGGATAGTAAAACGTTAGACCAGGGAGTCATCATGCAATAAGTCTTATAATGTAAGACGTCCATGGGACAGATTCTAGAACTAAGGGATCCAATAGGAAATCACTAGCCACATGTGCCTTTTTATAGTTGACTGAATTAAAATTAAATAAAATTTAAAACTCGGTTCTTTGGTAGACTAGCCATACACAGTCAGTAGCTGGTACATTGGAGACTGCAGATATAGAACACTTACATCATTGGAAAAACTGCTATTGGACAGCGTTGTTCTAGAAGTCATGTAGATGCATACACACCCCAGTGGTAGATTGGACAGGACTCGACCACGTGCTCTGTGTGGTCCCACCTCCCTCTCCTTACTTTACTACCTGGAACACTCCACCCATCCTTTGTCACAGCACCATCTCCCCAGCTAAAAGGTCTGAAAACACCCCATTCTCAGCGCACACCTACATACCCATTCTCTCTCCTCACACACACACACATTCACATCTCTCCCTGTCTGTTGTTCTCTCCTGTTTCAAACCTCAGTTCAACCATCATTTCTCAGTAAGCCCCCCACCCCCACCCAAACCTCCTGGACCCAGGCTTTTCCCCCATTACATATCCATACCTTCTCATCATCTCTTTTTATGGGCACTTTATATAGGTGTGAGTTTACATTCATTTATGAGATTCATTGATTAAAATCCAAATCTTCGAATACACCAAAAATTCCATGAGAGCAAAGATTACGTCTGGTGGGCTCACCGTTTTGTCTCCATATCTGGCCTAGTGCCTGGCAGGTAAGGGAGTTGCAGTAAATATGTGGTGAATAAATGAATGAAAGTATGATTCAATGGGTGTGAGAGAGATCACTTCTGGCCAGCTGTCTCCTCAGGGAGACGGGGGTGTTTTCTCTAGGCTGTCACAAGTCCAGTTGCTAATAGCCTGTCAAACAGGCACGGTCCTTGTTGGGCAGAGGGACAAGAATCGTTTCTGGTACTGAAATGTGTTTAAGAGGAAAAAATATCTGATCCATAGCAGGGAGAAAAGATTAGCGAGTTTTTCTTTCCAAAGGCTGAACAATTTATCCAATGACTATGCTCTGGTGCATCACCTCAAGACAGCTTAGAAATACAGGAGCCCTGCTTTCATTATAGAAAAACTGAAAGCAGAGTCAGCTTTTGTTTAAACTTCCTGCTCCTGGAAATTGCTATTCACTTATTCTTTGTTATATCTTTTGGACAAATATTTAATGAACAACCACTACTTTTTAAAATTCTGTGTGCTGCCTTGGTGAGTATCAAGAAAATCCATGGTCAAGGTTTGGTGAGCAGTTTACCCTGCACCGAACACTGTGCAAAATGCTGTACTTCTGTCACCTCATTTAATCCTAAAAGCAGCCCTATGAAAGAGCTATCATTATCATTACATTTTTAAGATAGAACACGGCAGACAAAAAAGTTTAATTTGTCTTACCATCTCTACAATTACTTAACCACTGTGTGTCCATTTCACATGGATAAAGTGTGGATACAAATCAGAGTTATTTCTCAGCAGTGGTGTGAGTGCATGAGAAAATATACACACACCAGTTAGAAGCCATTCAAGTTCGCTATAATTTCTCTTAGAATCAATTCGTTGGCTGTTTGCATCATGCGTCAGACCTACGCTTGGGTTGTCTACAGGCTTGCTCTAGCCTAACATCACTAACTATCAGAGGGGAAAGAAGCTTTAGGATCTAGAAGAAAGGCGTTTTTCTGCATCCCACAGATGCACATTGAGTGTATATAGTGTAAGGGGTTAGTGTACGGGCTTATCAGACTGTAGCATACGCCACCCCAGGCACAGCACTGAGCAAGTTCACAAGTGAAACCTTATTTAATCTTCACAAAGTCCCCTGTGAGGTGTTAACAACCCTGACTTGATAGTTAAAGAAACTGGCTCAGAAAGCTTAAGTAAATTTCCCAAAGTCATGCAGCTTATGAATGAAAGAAACTCAGCACTTTACTAAGGAACATCACATGTTGTTATTTGAGTTCTGATGACTGAGACACGCCTTGGAGATTTAATTATTGCACTTAGTAAATTGGTTTCCATGGCTCATACTTTTAAAGTCTTTATTTGATTTCCATATGGAGAAAAGACTTTCAATATTTTATCCTAGCCTGTCTGGGGAGGAGTTATAGCAAAGATCCCAAATTGGATAATACTTTTCTTAAAAAAAAAAAAAGGCATTTAAAACATCATTCCTTCAAAACATTAAAAAAAAAAGAAGTCAGCCTTCCTATTTTGTCTTTCAACAACTAAGGTTCAACATTATGCGTTTTTTAAGGATCATTTAGCAGCTTGTTTTTAGTTCCAACCTAAGGTGCCCCGCAGGAGTCTCACAGTCTATGTTACATGGGTGAAATTGCTTAGCACAATACAAAAAGGAAAAAGAAAATGAAGAAAGACCATAGTAGATGGTCACTGTATATTTGTTTCATCTTAAGCTAAGCAAGAACTCAATGCACATTACATAAGCCTTTTCAGGCATAGTATGTGTTTGTGTCTCAAAGTAACATGAGATGTACAGTCATTGGGTCTTAGTCATTGTAAACAAAGAACAGAGAGTGTTGCTGATCACCCAATTCTGCAAAGATTAACCCAATACAGTTGCTGAGCGACTGTGCACTCTGAGAGCAAATTAAGATGACAACAGGATGCTCTGTGCTTTGGACAAGCAGGCCCCTTAGATAGGTAAACGTACATCTCAGAAAGAACGTTCATGAATCCAGTCTCTTGAATCTTCTTACACAAAGAAAAACACTAAATTATTACCTTAAAGTTATCTGTTCTCTGTGATGATCAGTCATCTTTTACCAAGATGTACACTTGACTACATATACTCCTTGGCCAACAATCGCATGTGTACTGGCTTCTCCCCTCCTTCTCGGGAGCAGTTTACTCAGAGCTATGGAGTGGTTGTCTGTTGCCCAGGCCACAGTCCTCCGTAAGACGCTGAGTAAAACTTGAACTCACAACTCTTGTGTCGCGGGCGTGTGTCCTTTTCAGCTGACAGTCATTTTTAAGTCCCTCAGTATCACATACATGTCTGACAGGTGAAACTGACTTTTTGTTTAACCCTCAAAATATCCATATTTGGACAATACTTTATTGCATCTCATATAAATGAAAGCAGAAGCAAAGTCACAGACCAAATGACCACTTCCTGCCTCAAGAAGATTAGGAGATATGGATATGCCTAAAATCACATAAAGCTTAAACTTGAACCTATCTTTTTCCTTCCAGGCCCCACAACCTGCCACACATGACTCTACCTATGTTTTACATGATGCATCTCCACGCAATTCTCGGACCATCTACTTTAATGATTGGCAGCACCCTTTATGGACCCCCAGGTCTCAGCTGGCAGTTTTTCCGTAGCCTGGGACCAAAATTTCTGGAAGAATCTTAAAAGAGGTGGCATGTAAGTGGTGACTTTTAAATACTTCTAATTATATAGATCTTACCATTTTGTGGGGCTACAAAGGTAAGGCACTAAGTTTCAGACAACTCAGTGTGATCAGTTGAAGAGATTTACCTTGGGAGCCTGTCCTCTCTCACACAAAGATTCAAAACAGAATAGAGAGAAATGCTCATCTGACAGCTAAGTAGTACTTAATGCATGCTGAAGGTGCTCTAGACATTCTCCATATATGCACAAAACTCTTGGAGATGCGTGTTACTCTCCTCTTCATGGATGGCTCAGAGAAGAAAGTCAGAACTTCTCAGACTACACAGCCAGTGAATGAAGCAGAGACTCAGATACATCCTAATGTCATCTCTCTCACTTTGTCCACATCTAAATTATACATCACATCTTAGAGTCTTGCAAGCCTGATCTAGAGAAACCACATCTTATTATCAGTCTAAAAGTTAGGGATTTCCTGGAGTAGCTCCTAAAACAACGAGCCAACATCAGCACCAGCATCAGCACCAGCATCTGACAAAATACTATTGGGTTTCAAAGTACTATTGGGTTTATATGCAGCAGCTTATAATGGAGCATCGTGGAATCAGCCCCTAAAGGATCCAGACCTGGGTAAACACAGCAAGCATCTCTGGCAAACAGGGTTTGAAAAAGAAAATAAGCTTTACTTCCCATTTTCATTGAGATACGTTTGAACAACTTCCATTAAGTGAGGTGGGTATTGAACTTATACCATTGGATATTGTCTTTCCCTGAGCTGCTGACATTTGGAAGGTGCTGCTTTGGGTTGTGTGAGGAGACAGGTCAGCACTTGGCATTTCTGCGAATGTCCTGCTCCTGTTAAAAAGGCCTCCTGATCACCCTTTCTGGAAAACTTCCAGTCTTGAGGAAGGGAGCAGCCCTGACCTAAAAGGTTGTTATTCTTGTCTAGTGGAAGAAATGTCATCATGTATCACAGCTGAATTCCTAAAGAGCCTGCATGGGAAATGCAAAGAGTGAGATCTACTCTGACATGTTACAAAGTCCCCCGTGACCCTGGTCCAGTCACTTGCCCTCCAGGCTCCCATTGCTTGTACGTAAAACCAAAAGGATAGAAATGGTGGTTATCACTAATATCCTTGTAGTGATGAAATTCAAACTCTTAATGTCGACAGACATTTTTGTTCTTCAGATTTTAGTACTTTCTAAGGTTTGCACTGAGGGTAACTACACACACAAAAGCACCCTGGATTTGTATGTGATTTCTTGTGAGAGCAAACAATATCTCTCAACAGTCAGGTCAATTGTTTTCTAAAACTGGGGCACAGGGACTGAGCTGGAGCTGGTGGCTCCAGAGGTTAGGTGGCCAGCTCAAGGACATATGATGTTCACTGCAAGTGGGATTATCAAGAAGTGTCTGCAGACACCTCAGCTGTGGCCTGATGAGACCTATTTCAGACTCCCGAACTCCAGCACTGAAAGGTAAGTTTTCGTTGTTTTAAGCCACAAAGTTCACGACAATCTGTAACAGAAGCAACGGGAAACCAATACACCCTTTACTGGTGTAAGCCCAATATTTTCAAAGAAAAAAGAACACGTGTGCAATGCTTCCCAATTTGCAAAATAGTTTCGCACACACTCTCTGATTTGACTTTCACCCTACTCCAAGGTGAGGATGACAACTGCCATACCCATTTGTAAGATCGAACGCTGATATTCAGAGAATCATGGCAATTTCAGATCACCCTGTAAGTAAATGCTGGAGGGGGCCCCAGAGTGCAAATTATGCACACACAGGGAGGATGCGCTAAAAAGGACCTCATCCTTGTTTGCTGCCGTGAATAAAAAAGAGGAGGGGCAAGATATGTAACATAAACTGCCCTGGGTGCTGAAGGACGGTTTCAGAGAAAAACCTGGCTGCTTCCTGCTGAGAGGTGACTTACACAGGGATCCTCCCGCAGACTCCCTTGACCGCCCTCCTCAGTGTCACCGTAGGTAGATGCTTTCATTATTCCAATTTTCCCAAAGTTCATAATCAGGGCTGGCGCCTTGAAGGGGCTCAGAGGACTGAAACGTCAAGACTGCAGGAGAGCTGCCAACATCTCTTCTCTGAAATAGCATCCTGTTTACGTCCTCCCATCAGGATGCCAGCAGGCCAGAATGCACATTCTACCCTCGCCGCCTCCTTTTTTTCCCCCAAATCAGGCAAATGGCAGGATCATGTGACTCTGCTTCAGAGTCCACTTAACTTAATTGAACGGAATGTGATTTCTGTAAAGCACAGGTGGCAATGGAGATGGTGTCATGCGGTTTATTATCTGATTTGAGGTGGTAGCCTCCAAATGAGGTGCTTGCAGAGCACATTTTAATGGGCTGAGCCTAGGGAGAGGTGACCAGGCAGAGAATCAGACGGCAGGGTGGGGGGCTTTTTTCTGCTCACATGGCTGCAGTGATTTGGACATTAGGAACAAGCCATCCTGCTAGTGCTATCAACCTCCAGGGCAGGGGAAGTATTATCCTGAATAAGAGGGAAAGAACTGAAATTCAGAGAGCCTGTGTACATTCCCTAGGGTCACACAGCAAAGGCTTAGAGTCTTTGTATGAATTCCCAGCCCAGCTATCTCCCCTAGAACATTCCACTTTTTTGAGTAATTCCTCAGGGATGAGGGGAGGTGAGGGATGGTGAGGAGAGAGAGGTGAAGTCTTGTTCTTGAGCAGTAGACTGTTAAAAAGAGGAAACGCTAGCCATCAACTTGACTACAGCCTCACGTTGTATACACAATCACAGGTGCTGGTCTCAGGCTGCCCTTTCTCTGACCTTTCAAGCTGCAGAAACTCCAGCAAGTTATTTATCCTTTCTGAGCTTATTTTCTCATCTCTGTGCTGAAAGTTTAGCAAAGTCTTTCTTCTAAGCCTGTGGTAAGGATTAAATCAAATAACTTACATCAAGGTTTGGCCCAGTAGGAGGCATATAGTAAGTGCTCAAACATTGTTAGAGAGCAGATTATCAACATTGTTGTTCTTCTCTGTCTTTGTTAGAAAGGCCAACACTGGGCTGAGTGGACTTTGGGACCGTGAGATGGCTTATCTTCTGTTTTCAACCAATTTTACTATCTTTTTAATAGAACTGACTCTAAAGTAAAGGTGTTTAATTGGATTCTCAAGAGCTCTAAATTGCCATGGAGTTTCCTCAGTGATCCCCAAGGCAGGAATAAGGAATTAGGGGGTGGAAGGAGGTGGTGAGAAAACACAATTTGGAACCTCCACTGCTACTATAAAACTCATCTATTTTCCTAAAAATTGATATTTCTCATAAGAATGCATCCGAATACAAATAGAGGTGAGTTTACCAGTGTCTCTCTGCTCTAAAGCAGGTCTGTCAGGAGCACAGTTGAAGACCTGGACTTGTGATTGGTGTCTGCAGGGGGCGGGGACAGTTTTGTGGGAATGGGCCCTTAACCTGTGGAATCTGCTGCTCTTTCCAGGTAGACAGTGTCAGAATTGCGTTGAGTTGAAGGACACCCTAGTAATGCCCGAAAACTGCTGAGTAGTATGGAAATCCCCCCAACTCCCCACCCGCACTGGAATTGGGTTCAGAAACTTTAGCATCTTTCCCCACCATCCTGCCCTAGAAAATGAAATTCAGCATTATATTTCTAAAGGTCTAAGTTGTTATTTCTCACCTTAGGGAGTAAGTCTCAAACCTTTGTATTTTAAAATCTTTAATGATTAAAATTGTGACCACCAAGTGGAGATGGCTTTAGTCAGCTGCCCAGAGAGCTGTCCAGAGAGAGTTCCAGGTGCCCTGAATAGCCAGAGGTGTTAGGATATCCATGATTTTCTTTAGAATCCTTTATCACCAACAGTTTGATGTTATGTACATGGTAGTTTAAGCTAACTATAGAAGTTACGTCTTGTCTTAATCGGAAATACACCCTCCACAGATGGCAGCTAGGGATTTCAGCTATCTTTAACTCTGGTCAACACCAGATGTTTTGCTAATTAGCGTAATGAAAGTCAGAAATAAATTGTCAATGGTGAAATTATGGACTTTATAAATAGAATACAAAACTAAAAATAAGTTCTTGATGTAATAAATAACATTCAAGAAACATGAACTGGCTAAAATATTTTAGTGTAATTCCCAACGTGGCGCGGGAAGGGCATATGGATTTAGAAGTTCTTCTCTGTTGAAGACCTTTCAGGTTGGCATCCAAGCCATGGTTTATCCAAAAGTCCTGGGACCTTGGATTCTGAGGGTTCTGTTTGTTGACAATAATTAAGGCTAACTGAATTCTCCTTTAGATTGCTACTGTGTTTTTGACCAAAGGATTTTATATACAAAGTCTCTTCAGAGCACCTAAAAAAGTAGAGTTGGGATATTTTTCAAGCCATATGATTGCTTTTGTGTTTGCTTGATAATGTACGTTTGTTTTTAAAATTGTATATATCCACCTTTGAATGCATTCAACATTGGATGCATACACTTGGATGAGAAATGACTAATTAATAATGGCCCAGCTTCAGGAAGCTCGTTACCTGCTAAGCAACAAAAAATTACAGGTGCATTAACAGGTACCAAATATGCATCCATGAAGAGAAGGGGACTTTTGGAAGGAAGAGGACCCGGTCCACCCTTGACACCTGTGTCTTTGTCCTGAACCACTGCTCTCTGCTTTCTTGCACCATATTTCATCTTTTTCATCTTATTCTCCCTCCCTCTGGTTTTGATTTCACGTGAGCATTTTCAGGGAAATCTCCTCTGGATTCCCCTTTGGGTTACGTTGCCTCCAGGTTCCCAGCCTTGGTACCCCGCCCTCACCCCTTTCTCTCATATAAATGACTGGAGCTTGGGAGGAAGAGTAGTCTGGCCTCAAAGACAGACTTGAGCATCTCAGGTAGTGGGGTCACCTTGAGAGAAGAGAAAGGAACCAGCTGTAAACCCCCGTTGTCAGAGGCTGGGGCTGGGCGTGGGTTATCGACATAGAAGGAGTGAGCAGGGAAAATACACAGGAGACAAGGGGGAAGGATGAGGGAGTGTGGCAAGTGAAGGGAGAAGGAGGCTTCAAGAAGGAAGTAGCAGAATAATCACCCTCTTTTATCTATTTCACGTTCCAGCCTAGTATCAGTTTTCCCCGGGAACTGCACTAGACAATTTTCAGAGAGCTTTTCTCTCCACCAAGGTTATCTGCTGCCCTCTGCTAGATTCAGAGGAGAAAGGCACCTACCTATTAAATGTTCACACACATTACTCTTTTTTTCCAGCAACTGACTTCTTGTATTTTATTCGGATACCTGCATCTTATTTCCTCCTTTCCTGTCTGCCTCAGAAGATGAGTCTCATTTCAACCGAGACACCGATTAGCAAGCTTCCTCTGAGTAGCTGCACATGCTGTTGCTTGATGCCAAATTCCAGAAATGGAGTAGGTGAGGACTGTGCAGAGATGAGGGCTCTGAACACCTGAGCATGGCACAAGCCTTTTTCTAAAGAAGAAGAAGAGAAGGGGCCACTGATGTGAGGTACGGAACCAGGTCCTGCTTGGATGCTGACAGCCTAAAATCACTGGCTGGGTGGATCTGAAAAGCTTTCATCGCGAAGGATGAAGGTCTGAGTCTGTTGAATTAGAGGGACTGAGCTCTTCTTTTTGTCGTGTCAGATTCATTCATTCGCTTCTGTATTTTTTTTCCTTTGTGCAGAGGAATTAAATTATTCATTTCATCCATTCTTTCTCATATTCATTTTTTTAAACGTCATCATGCCAGCATTGAGGTGACAGTTGAATAAAACCCAGTCCCTGTCCTCAGGAAGTACCCGGTTCTAAGCACACCGTTGTTGTTGAGGACAACCTCATGTGCTATCCCTTCCTGCCATGTGTGTGTTATAGCCAAAAGAACACTAAATAAAGAATCAAGAGTCCTTTGTTCTAGAGTTTGACTCTGCTCATTTTTTTTTCACAAATAAAATCTGCTATTTGGAGAAGTTTATGATTTATAGGTTATGCTTTACAAAACCCTTCGTCAAAATTTGTTTTTGTTCATCTTGACTGAACTCAGTCCAGTGAAATTTTTGACCCAAGCTCTCCTGCTCATGACCTGACCCAGAAAACTATTTCAAATATTCCTTAATTCACCAGCCTAAGACTATTCTTCATACATCAAGCTCTAGGTGTGATGTTATAGATGAAATAAAAATTAATAAATCATGGTATAAAAAGATCAAGATGTCTGTGCTCCTATTGGTTTGCAAGGACTCATCCACTTCACCTAACTGTCCAAATCTAGTTTTTATCCCCCGGTAATGCACATCCCAGAGGCCTCATACAGATGACATCACACAGAGTTGTGCACAGAGGCTCCACACAGACCCTGAAAATAGCCCCTCCCCACTCACTGGAGTGTGGGTTCTTCCTTAACCGCCCCTTGCCTGATGGACTTAAATGATGGTGAATTCGTTCACTAACTTATTCCCACAAAATGCTTTTACTGAGCCCTTGATCTGTGCCTGGGATTTTGCTAGGTGATGTAGGCATACAAATTCTACCGTCACGTGCCTCAAGTCATTGAGGGATCATTATATATTAAATGCTTTCCTGTGGACCAATCTTTATACAAATGATTTTATAGAATATGCCCAACAATCTTATACTATAAGCAACATTTAACTACTCATAGAACATATTTATTGCATACCTGCAATGTGGTAGGCACTGGGCATGTTGGTTTATATGGTGGAAAACCATAAAGAAATGAGAGCTTCAAAAAACTTCCCAAGATTGTCCAGTAGCCAGAGTTAATCCATATCTGTTCGACAGCAGTCAGCTCTTTTACCAAAATAGTAAGACACTCATATGACCCAGCAATCCTACTCCTCATGTAACCGGAGAAAACCATACTTTGAAAAGATACATGCACCCCAATGTTCAGTGCAACACTGTTTACAATAGCCAAGGCATGGAAGCAATCTAAA